>NW_015159848.1:2959-79728 GCF_001447785.1 Gekko japonicus
TTAACCAATAGCAACTTTACATCAATAACAAGTAGGGAAAATGAGCAAAGTAAAGGCAGGTAAATCAGCAAAATATTAAATCCTAGTGCATCTGTCTACACAGTCCCAGACTTCCCTAGGTGCCTGTTCACAATCTAACACACCCCTTTTTGGATAAGGGATCCCTCTGTCTGCAGCAGCTTCTACCACCAACCCTGCTCCCTGAGAGAGAACACCCTCCCACTCTGGGTAACGCCTTTTATCTCCTCTTCCCAGACACCACCCTCTGTTCCCCTATTGCTGTAGTTTTCCCTCTAAAATCTCCTGTAACCCAATCACAGCGTCCAGAGGAAACCTGGGAAATGTAGGCCGGGCCCTGATGATTACTCCAATACAGGCTTCCCTGGAGCCACTAGGCCTCCCCCCCAGAGCCTGTAGGCCGTATCACTATAGGCCCGTGAGGGGAGGGGCCTAAGCAAGGTTTGATGCTATAATAGAGTCCCCCCTCCAAAGCAGCCATTTTCTCCAGGGGACCTGATCTTGGTCATCTGGTAGGGCTGCCAAGTCCCCCCGGGGGGCAGATTTCCCCCCGCTTTGGAGGCCCGATTTCCGCCGCCACGGAATCGGCCCCCGGGGGAAACCCCACTCCCGCGTGCACGTCACCCGGAGGTGTGGCCCCGCCCCCAGCGTAGCCGGCATCATCACGTCACCTCCGGGTGACGTGCACGCCGGGGTGGGGTTTCCCCTGGGGCGCGCGCGCTGAAGACGCCGTCTGGGAGCCCCCCGCCGCGGGGCTCAAACGACTTGGCAACCCTATCATCTGGAGATCAATTGCAATAGCGGGAGATCTCCAGGGACCAGCTGAAGGTTGGCAGCCCTATCACAGCAATCCGGTCAACAGCCCGGTTAGGCAAGGCAGTGTTACAGCCTCCAGTCTGCAAGGGGTGAGGCAGAGTGGGCTGCCCACGATCACTAAGGGAGTTTGCAGCAGAGATTAGGTCTCATGATGGGCCACTGCTCAGCCACCCAGTCGGTTCTTCTCTTTCAGAGTCTGGACCCTTTTTGGGAGGTGACTGTCAACTCCCCCTTCTCAGAGCAGGATCCACAGGACATGGTGAAGGCACGGCTTCCCACAGAGACCACTCATGAGGAGGAGGAGGAGGCGGAGGAGGCATGCTTGCTTGGTAAGGATTTCTGAGTGTGCACCTGAATGGCACGAAACCCTCTGGAGGTGATTTCTCTTCCAGATGTATGAGCGTCACCTGATAAACAAAATATGCCCTCTTCTTTAAAGCAGTTGTTTTCATACGCAAGTATACATAGATGCAGTTGATTAAGAGCCAGGGTGGTATACTGCTTACAGTGTCGGACTAAGGTCTGGGAATATTGGAATACTGCTGACAGGCCAGAAAGGCTAACAAGGCTGTGGTCTGTTATATTTTAATGCCACCTCCAGAAAACTCAGGGCGGCACACTTGGTTCTCCCTTTGTATTCTCACAGCAACCCTGTGAGGTAGGTTGAGCTGAGACAGAGATTGGCCCCAGGTCAGCCACTGAAGTTTCCTGGGTGAATGAGGATACTAGAACTGAGATCTCCTTAGCCCTGGCCCACCATGCTAGCTATTATGCACCACCAGTTCCCTGAGGAAGAAGAGGAGAAGACAAGACTGGATTTATACCCCACCCTTCACTACCCAAAGGAGTCTCACAGCAGTTTACAATCCCTTCCCCTCCCCACAGCAGACACCCTGTGAGGTAGGTGGTGCTGAGAGAGCTCTCTCGAGAACTGCCCTTGAGAGAAGAGCTCTGAAAGAACTTGTGACTGGCCCAAGGTCACAACAGCAGCTGCATGTGGTGGAGTGAGGAATCAAACCTGGTTCTCTCAGGTTAGAGTCCGTGCTCTTAATCACTACACCAAGCTGGCTCTCAAGGGAGACCATGCTGCCATGAAATCATTTGAGAATTTCTGATTTCTAACACACACAATTCTAAGCAGGCTGTTTTAAAATAAAAAAGTCCCTGTGATCATTTTGTGCTGATAAGATTTAGCATTTATAACACAAAGTTGTGCAAAGTATTTTACACATAGATTCCTTTCTTAGAATCTTCAAAACAGCCCTGCAAGTAGGTCAGTATCCTCCCTGTTGCTTTTGGAGCTTAGCTGTGCTTGATTTATTTTATGCTGCTGCTCATTGAGAGGTTGTTTGTCCCCAATGAGCCAATTAATCTTTTTATTTAATCCTTCAGCTAATGCACAAATGAAGGCAAAAGTAGAGAATCTTCCATTGCAAAGATCTGAGCTAGTGGAGCTTAACAAGACATTGCTGGGAAAAGCCAAAGGGAATATCTTCCTGTTTCGTGATGAGACAGAAGTGTCTTTAAATCAGCAGGGATTAGAAACACCAGAGGGAAACCCTCCAGAAAAGACAATTTTGCTTTGCACAGTTGACCAAAGTTTACATGGCAGTACAGTGAGAGAAGGCATCCTCAAGCATAAGAGAAGAAACTCATGCACAGAGTGTAAAAATCTCCGTCAGAGCTCTGACAGTCCAAAGAATCGGGGAATGCAAATAGAAGATTTGTATATATGCACACAATGTGGGAAAACGTATCAAAATGAGGCATCCCTCGCTGCACACAGAGGGACTTCCACAAGAGACAAACCATATCACTGCTTAGACTGTGGCAAAGGCTTTGGCTGGAAGTCCTCCCTCATTACGCACAACAGGACCCACACTGGCGAGAAACCCTACGAGTGTTCGGACTGCGGGAAAAGCTTCAGCATTAACTCTCAGCTCGCAAGGCACAAAAGGATCCACACGGGCGAAAAGCCCTATCACTGCGCCGACTGTGGCCGGAGCTTCAATCAGATTGCGTCACTCATCTCCCACAAGAGGACCCACACGGGAGAGAAGCCCTACGAATGCTCCGAATGTGGGAAGTATTTCGGCACGAGGACGACTCTCATCATGCACAGACGGGTGCACACGGGAGAGAAGCCATATCGGTGTGTAAACTGCGGGCAGAGCTTCAGTCAGAGGACACATCTGGTCATACATGAGAGGACCCACACGGGAGAGAAACCGTACAAGTGCTCCCAGTGTGTGAAAAGCTTCACTTCCAGCTCGGACCTTAGGAAACATCAAAGGGTGCACATTGGAGGGAAGCCATTGACGTGTCCGTCACTGAAAGCATGAGTAGAACATTAGGCCGGATTCAGACATGTGCGAGAGTGAGGTGATTGAATAGACTTCCCTACTTCCGACTGCAGGATTCTGGCTTTGGATGTTTCTTTGAAGGATCATTTTTAAAATTCCATTCATGTAGAAAACTAGCACAGCAGGGAGAAAAGTTCTGCAAGGAGTTTTTAATACGAGGGAGCGTTCATGAATGGCGTTTCCTCCATCTTCAATCTGAAGTGGTATAGTCCATTCAATCAGCACCTCAGTTGAGTGTACTGTACCACTTCAGGTTACAGGAGGGAGCATTCTGGAAAGTTCTCCGTGGTTTAAAAATAAAACAAAACCAAAACTGCTTGGCAAATTAAAAACCAATACCCAAAGCTAGGGGGGTAGAAAATCTCTCTTTGCTGTTCAACATTTCTGTTCATATGGAGCTTGGGGGGGGGGGGGGGAAAGGAGGGGGACAAATACCCTCTAAAATGGTGCAATCCATCCTACCGCCTCAGCATTCTGACTACTTAAAAAAAATTATTTATTTACATTATTTATATGTTTACCATGGGTGAACAAACTAGGGTTGCCAACAAGCCTGGAGAAAAAAATGTCATGTCCCTTTTGCAGGGGTGCTAATGGGGTGTTATTTACCAGGTGGTACGCTTTGCCTCTAGGCCATGAAAAGCTTCAGCTCTCTCCACATATTAAACCTCTGTTAAAGGGACAGGTCATTTTTCCTCCAGGCCAGCTGGCAGCCTTAGAACAAACTCCAGCACAGACCAGTCATACAGTAATGACCAGAATGAGGAGAGTTTCTGATCTTGTGGGCCTCAGACAAGAACACCAAGGTTGAAGACTGGAAGATGATCAGTTTGTACAGGGCGAACCCAGTACTTTTCAGGGCAGAAAAGGTTTTTCTTCCCCATCACCTTCTGTCTCTTTTTTCAGGATTTCACCAGCTGGTCTCTCATGCAGTGGGGCTGTCATGGAAGTACCAGATGCGATGTCCCAGCGTCTCAGCCTTCAGAAGACAAGTGACAAGAGTTGCAGGCAGATTAGGCAAACACTAAGCATCTTCCTGTTTACTGTCACTGCCTCCCTTTGAAGTGTTGTTGTTGTTCAGTCGCACGGTCGAGTCCGACTCTTCGCGACCCCATGGACCAGATCACGCCAGGCCCTCCTGTCTTCCGCCGTCCTCTGAAGTTGGCTCAATTTCATGTTCGTTGCATCTATGACACGGTCTAACCATCTCATCCTTTGCCGTCCCCGTCTTCTTTGACCTTCAGTCTTTCCCAGCATCAGGGTCTTCTCCAGAGAGTGCTCCCTTCTCATTGGGTGGCCAAAGTATTTGAGCTTCAGCTTCAGTATCTGGCCTTCCAGGGAACAGTCAGGGTTGATTTATTTTAGGATTGACTCACTGGTTTGATCCTTGCAACAACGGACTTTCCTTTCACCATCAGACACATCCTCAACTGAGTGTGTAGTCGATCAATACTATTTAGGGAAGGGAACGTCCTTCCTCTCCTCTCCCTCCCTCCTTCTCTCTCTTCCATGCACACAAGATGGAGATGCAGGATGCTCCTCTCAGCATCCGCACCCATCTGCTAGCTAGATAGCATAGGAACTTCTCTACCTCTACTCTGCACTGTCAAGTCTGTATTTCTAGAATAAAGTAGTTATTAGTTTCATTGAAGTTGAAACATGACTCTGTGTGACTTCCTAAACTTGCAAGCGCATGGTAGGTTCTGGACAAAGAGCAGCTGTGTTAAACTTAGCTCTGCTAAGTTAAGAAGAATCTGCACCACCAGAACCAGTACCCTTCCAACAACGGGAAGCTCCCCCCCCCCCCCCCCCAGCAAAGAAACCTCTTTGCAAATACTTCTGTTCTTCCACCTGGGTCTGGCTGTTTCAGAGAACTACACTTCCCAGAAAGCCTTGAGAGCACGAGAGAAGTCAACCCTGCCTTTTCCTGGCGTTGAAGGGGGAGGTTCTTCATTGTGCAGGAGAAGGAAATTTGGGGAGCATGGAGTTCGGCAGCGCCTCCCATCTTTCTCCTTTGCCCCGGCTGGAGGAAAAATTTGGCTTTTGCACGTCTGCAGGAAAGGTGAGTTTAGGATGTCCCAAAACAGGTCTTGGGCAAGAATAGGGGGGCGGTGACTGAAAGAGGAAGAGGGCGGAGCAGCAGGAGAGAGGCTTCCCCGGGCAAGATTTGTGCCGCGGGTGGTGGGGGGCGCTTCTTTTCCCACCCACTTGGAGGTGTTCCCTGCAATCAGCCTTGTAGTATTTTATTATTCAAACTTGGGTGGACCTCCGGGCTGATCCCGCAGGGTTCATTGTCTGTTCTTACTGGGGGCTCCTTAGTTGGCTCTACTGGCGATGTGATTTTTAACGTGCTTCACGGGCTAATTCCCATAGAGGCGTTTGGCTGGGCTCTGCTCTTGTAATGGTGTGAGTGTTGCCTCCTTTGGCGTGCGGTCCCGCGGAGCATCATCCGCAAGAACAGCTCTGAATTGGAAACCGGTCTGAAGGTTTCTTTTGTGAAGGAGGGAATCCTCCCTGTCTGTGCTGCGGCCACCTTTTTGGCTTCCCGGGAACTAACCATCACTTCCCCTGCAAAATACTAGAGGGATTTTCTGTTGTTAATCTGGATTGTCAATGTGTTCATTCCCTTCATTGTTGGCCTCGCAACTCCCGGATCCTAGCTTCCATTTTATTGTAGAAAAATACTACCACCACACCACCACCACCCAGTTTGGAAAAAGATTGCAAGATGTTTGTCTTTGCCTTAAACGTTTTCTGTTCTACGGAATCTGTTGAGACGGTGCACTAACGTGCTTGCAATCCGAGGGCATGGCTCGCGTACTGCAGTGATTGGACAAGGCCTTAATATCTGGAAAGATCTCTGAGCCTGCCCTTTTGTGCTGGATGTTCTGGGCCCCGTTTCTCTCACCTGCCGAACCCCGAGGATCATACAGCCTGGAATGAGTAGGCCTGGGGGTTGTTAGGAAAAATATAGAACAAAATAGACGATGAGCTTAATTAGGCCAGTTTCTTTTTACAGAGCTGGGTGTAAGCCTTAGACTAACACGAAGGGCCTGATAGGTTTAGGCAAAACTAATTTCAGCTCCTGTGCAAAGTAGGATGTGATAAAGTACTCTGGGGCAAGTGATGCTGTCATCTTGGTGCTTGGGGGGGGGGGTCAACAGTGGGAGGGCTTCTATGTTAGGAAAAATATAGAACAAAATAGACGATGAGCTTAATTAGTGATGCTCTGGATGTGATAAAGTACTCTGGGGCAAGTGATGCTCTGTCATCTTGGTGCTTGGGGGGGGGTCAACAGTGGGAGGGCTTCTAATGTCCCGGCCCCACTGGTGGACCTCTTGAAGGCACTGGTATTTCTGGCCACTGTGTTATACAGAGTGTTGGACTGGATGGGCCTTTGGCCTGATCCAACATTGGCATCTCTTATGTTCTTAAGTAGGCAAGATGTTCCAGCTGATTAAGCAGAAGTGTTACTTAAACATAGAGGAGTAGTTTTGTAAGGCCAAAGAGACACACAAGCACTCCAAAACAAGGGCAAAAGAGATACCTGCTTGTCAAATGTACTTATATGGACATAAGGGAAGGTAGAAAGTCTGTAATCTAAAAGACATCTGTCCATTTCTAAAAGTTGTTTATGACATTGCATAAAAGGTTGGTGGTGTTCTAGTGGATTCCTTGGGGTTTGCGGCTGAGGTCCCCTTTGTTTGAAGAAAGCTTTGTCTGCTACTGTCTCGCTGGTTGTGTTCATCATTTGGGCCTTGACACAGGAAGCAAACAGCTCATTTGGCTAACATACCTCTGCCAAAAAAAAATGTTTAAAGTAGAAACCGTCTCTAGAATCACGATGTTCATGTATCAGTGGGGTTAAATGTACAGGACGGTATAATAGACACTGGTATACAGTCACTTAGGGGTTTTTTTTGTTTTATCATTTACTTGGACTTGACCCAGAGAAGGCCAGTTTTGTGCAATGTTCTGAACTTATATTTCTTAGAGACTTTTGGTGTATCACAACTGTCAGAGCCTCAAAAAAGTTGCAATTTTCCTTGCCATCAGCTTGATGTATTGCATCCCCCCTATTGCATTGGGGGAGTGCGCAGTGGTGTCTTCTTTCCTTCTTGAAAGCTCAGGCAGAGGAATAGATGATCAACTGGGCCCTATGTTCCTCTTTCAGAGACCCCCAGTGTCCTTTGAGGAGGTAGCCGTATTCTTCACCGAGGAGGAATGGGCTCTGCTGGATCCAGGCCAAAGAAAAGTCTTCTGGGAAGTGATGGAGGAAAATTATGAGACCGTGGCCTTTCAGTGTAAGGCTGTTTTCCCTTTGATTATGAACACAGAAGAGAAGGGAGGGGGTGGCGTCTTCCTTTGACCTTCTTGAATGAAGGAATGTGCTTCCGCATAGTTTCCTTTTCGTTCTTGTGGTATATGGCTTTATGAATTTATTGTATGACAGAGTTACACGTAGGAAGCATATAATAATATAAAATACATAGCCAAGTTGATACAATGGGTATGCAGAATGATTGAGTTAATCCCCCTAAATACTAATATCTAAATTTTCAATCCATTCAATTAGAGGGTGGGGAGAGTACAGAGAGCTCCATCACAGTTATGGTTTTATTCATTTTAAATTTGTCCGTCGCCTAGAGCCTCACATTAGTGGGGATTAGGTGATTCCTAAATGTCATGAGATGGAGCTGCGGTGGCTCAAGTGGTTAAGACGCTGAACTGCAGGCTGTGGAAGGGCAGTAGTTCAGCAGTTCGAGACCCGAGCTGCCGCATGACGGAGTGAGCTCCCGTCTCTAGTTCCAGTTCCTGCCAACCTAGCAGTTCGAAAGCAAGAAACTGCAAGTAGATAAATAGGTACCACTTCGGTGGGAAGGTAACAGCGTTCCATGCGCCTTGGTGTTTAGTCATGCTGGCCACATGACCACGGAAACGTCTTCGGACAGCGCTGGCTCTTCGGCTTTGAAACGGAGATGAGCACTGCAACCCTAGAGTCGGACTCGACTGGCTTTCGAGCAAGGGAACCTTTACCTTTAAATGTCATGAAAAAAATAAATAAATCTCCCTGGAAAGCACGATGCTAGTGGGCTGCACCACATTCACATCCTGGTGTTTTGCCCCATTTAAACAACAGGTCTGCACAGCTGCCAAAGCCTGTTCCTATTCTATTAGCCATCTTCCATACTTTACGTGGCAGGTCAAATCCTGCGGGCCTCTCCTAGATGTTATGGATGTTATGGATATCGGGTGGCACGGATTGCAACCATATTCTCAACCATTCGTTCCCTAGATCAAACTTTTGTGATTGCAGGATTTGTGCAGATCTTATTGCTGGGTGTTGGGATCTTAGTCTGGATAGGCCGGTGTCAGCCATGGTATAAGGCATGTAACAGTGACCAGATGTCCTTAGTGCAGCAAGTGGAAAGGCTTTGGGTCGCTGCTGTGAGGTAAGTTTTGTATTGAGCCTGAAGAGGACAGAGGTCACTGAAGCTGGGGTTTTCATAAAACAAGGAAGATGATCTATTTATACGCACAGGGGGATGCCTCACAAAGTGACAAATGACCAAAAAACATTATACCCCATGTTCCCAAGTAGTTTTTAATTTCCTTTGGGTGTTGCTGTTACAGGGGACTACATTTCCCAGAAGGATTTGCGAGCACTGGAGAGGTCAAACTGCCTCACGAAGTGACAAATGACCGAAAAACATATATATATTCCACGTTCCCAAGTAGCTTTTAATTTCCTTTGGGTGTTGCTGTTACAGGGGACTACATTTCCCAGAAGGATTTGCGAGCACTGGAGAGGTCAACCCTGCGTTCTCAAGGTGTCGAGGGAGTGTCTTTCCCTCGAAGTGGAGAAGGAAATGGGTGGGATCTGCAGTCCCACAGGGCCTCTCCTCTCTCTTGTTTCCCCTGGCTGGAGGGAGAATTTGGCTTTTGCATGTCTGCAGGAAAGGTGAGTTGAGGATTCCATCAGCAACTCCTGGGCAAGAATAGGGGAGGGAGAGAAGATATGTGTGAGCGGGCACGGAGGAGGAAGAGCTGACCGAAGGGAACATCGGGAGGAAAGCTTCTGGGTCAGATCTCTGCGGTGGTGGTGGGGTACTTGCGTACCCACATGAATTTGTTTTCTAAAACCATCCTGGGTTTCTTTATGTTTGTCAGCTAGAAGCGGGCACGGAGGAGGAAGAGCTGACCGAAGGGAACATCGGGCGGAAAGCTTCTGGGTCAGATCTCTGAGGTGGGGGTGGGGTACTTGCGTACCCACTTGAATTTGTTTTCTAAAACCGTCCTGGGTTTCTTTATGTTTGTCAGCTAGATGAGCCCCTGGTCTGATCCAGAACGGTTCTTTGTTCTTACTCGCCCCCGTAGCTTGCTGCGCTTGCAGTTTTGTTTTTCACGTTCTCCACCACCCAACCCCCAAAGATGCATTTGACCATATTTTGCTCCTACGATGGAAGTATTTTAGACATCTACTGTCGCTTCCCCACCAACAGGTAAACGGAGATATATTGCAGGAGGCCCGTGAGCTTGATTGGGAAACAAATGACATCTTTATTTTCACTGAGCTCTAATTGAAAGTTAGCATTTCCTTCCATTATGAATGAAGGCAACAAGCCACAGTCGTTGGATAACACACCCATTCAGTTTCTAAGCCCGCTGGCAGGAGGCCCTAGGTGGGCTGCAGGAATTGCAGTGGCGTTTTGACTGGAACTCGTGCAATGCTCTTTTCAGCTAAGGGCCTGGGCAGCGGCCTTCAAACTAAGATCGAAGGCCTTCTGTTCCGCATCCAGTCCCCAAGGGGGTCTTTCTACATTTACTGAAGGAGGATATTCATTGAAGTATGTGGGAAAGATATATAGACAATAAGCTCGAACTGCTTGGCTCTCCCCCCTGTGCTGCTCAATAACATAGGCTACCACGAAGCATCGAGGCTGATTAGGATGTGGGCAGCTAACCTCAATTGGGCTAGTACATTATCCCGGGCAGGGCGTGTATGTCCCACTCTTACATTAGTGATCCCCCCCTCCCCCAATTCTTCCTTCGTATGGGATATTTCTCACAATCCCTAGCCACAGACATGCTTTCATGCTTGCTAGATTAAACGCCTTTCCAACTGCAGTGCTAATGGGACATTATAAGGAAATCCCATATTCAGATTGGGTATGTGATTGTGCATCTGGTACATTAGAGTGGCTGGATCACCTCTTATTGTTCTGTTTCCGATTGTCAGTCCCAAGGTCCCTCTGGATTAGTCTGATCTTGCTTAGAAAACATCTTCCTATGGAACCTTGGGTGATATCTCAACTGTTGGCAGCGTTTGATGCTGAAGTGACTTTTTCTGTCGCAAAATATCAGGCAGTAGTAATCTCACTGAAATGCCAGAGAAATGTCCCTAAGTCAACTGCAAAGAAATGATGGTTTTAGTATATGACTTACCAAGATTTTGTATTGTAATCAACTCATGATTCTGAAGATCTTAACAGAAGGTTTACCTTATCTTATTATTTGGGGCTCTATGCCATCTTAACCTTTTATTAACTCTTATGCAGAGTATTTATTATTATTTGTTGTTGGGTTTTAAAGATATTATTGGAATCAAAAGTAAGAATCAGAATAACAGTGCAAAATTAATGTCGAGGATACATATTTCATATCAACAGATAAGTCACAAACAAATTTTCAACAGCAACAACCATGTAGTCAGAAGGTATAATGCAGCTATAACACCACTTACCAAGAAATTTATCAAACACAGAAGTGTTATTTTTGACTGATTTAGACCTGAAATTAATTGATATCGGGAATCTGTAACTCTGATCAACAAAAGGGGTCCCCACCGAAAGACAAAGTATTTATTATATTAAGGAATTTAATCTTCTCTAAAACTTTTATAGTCCTGTGGTTTATACATTATGATGATGCAGATTTTATGATTTTGACGTTCTCTGTTGGATTTGTTCTAATTCTCCTATATCAATTGATGCTATAACTGTTCTTTCTGTTCTGTTTAACCTTAAGACCTCTGGTCAAACAAGCTAAATAAAAGTAAGTAAGAGAGGCCCAGTTCTTTGCAATGGTCTGAGTTTATATTTGTTGGAGAGCTTCAGTATATTATACCTGTCAGAGGCTGAAAAAGAAACGAATACAGGTTTCCTTGCCATCAGTTTCACCTATATGATCCTTTAATCAGCTGTCTGGCCAGTGGGATTCTACTTTCTTTCTTGAATAGATGTTCAACTGGGCCATATTTTCCTCTTTCAGAGATTCCCTCTGTCCTTTGAGGAGGTAGTTGTATTCTTCACAGCGGAAGAATGGGCTCTCCTGGATGCAGGCCAAAGAAAACTCTACTGGGATGTTACAAAGGAAAATTATGAGACCATGGCCTCTCTGAGTAAGCATCTTTTCTCTACTGTAATGATCATGGAAGAGAAGGTTGCGTCTTGTTTTGACCCTCTTTTATTTCAGGATGCACTTTTGTTTGCCATACAAGAAAGAATGGAGCTCCCACACTTGGGGACCTTAAAGCCCCTGAGAAAGAAAGCATAAAATACTTTCGTGCTGTAAAGAGAAACCTGTTGGTGCTGAAAGCTCTGATCAGGAGAGCGGGACGATATCCAGTTAGGATATCTCTGCAGCTCATCTTTTCTTCTTTGGCCTTTCTAGTTTGACATGGTATCCTTTGAGTGAGTGAGTGAGGCTGATGGGAGGAGAGGAGGAAAGGTATGGTTGATTTCCGAGACCGGAGGAGAGTCCCTTGCTCAGTGGCGGAGTTTATGATCTCCATCTCAAAAGTCCGTGGTTCAGTCCACAGTCCTTGATCCAAAAGGGTTTAGAGAGGAGAATCTTCAGGTTTAGGGCTGGGAAAAGCCCCTGCCTGCGACCCTCCCGAGTCACCACCCCTTGGAGTGGAATCATCTGGGTTTCATGGAAAGTTCTAGGCAAAACCTTGGTGGAGAAGAATGTGAAAGTCAACATGAGGAAGGGAGTAGGCTGGGGAAGAGAAGCCAGCCAAGAGACACTGCAGCCGCCTTCCAGGTGATGATTGGGGATTTGGGAGGCAGAAGCACTTTTCCTCAATAACGTTCTGCTCTTCCTTGACCTCCTGGCTTAAAAACATAAGAGACGCCAATGTTGGATCAGGCCAAAGGCCCATCCAGTCCAACACTCTGTGTCACACCGAGGCCAGAAATACCAGGTGCCATCAGGAGGTCCACCAGTGGGGCCAGGACATTAGAAGCCCTCCCACTGTTGACCCCCCCAAGCACCAAGAAGACGGAGCATCACTTGCCCCAGAGCCCCTATCGATACCTTGTGGCTAATAGCCACTGATGGACCTCTGCTCCATATGCTTATCTTGCTTCTTGCGAGTAAACGTTTGCTTCTGTTTCAAAACCATAGGGATAATCTGGCTCAGGATGTTGCAATTCCCTTCGTTTTTGACACCACTACCCCCGTGATCAGCCTAAAACCGGTGGCCCTTTTTCCAATGCCTAGCCTTGATTTCTGAGGAATTGTGCCTGCCACGAAAAAGATGGACAGATGCATCCCGTTCTTAATACGGACTAGACCCCACACTCTCACTCCGCTCACCAACCCCATAACTCACTGCTCTTATAGTATTCTTTCATAAGGGAAAGACCCCTGCTCCCTCCGTGGGTTAACACCTAATGTTCTGTTTAGCCATATTTTTGTCCTATGAGTCCAGAGCCAGCCATGCTCAAAAAGACCTCTTTGTTGACAAGAGTCTTCTGGCCCAGGTGACCTCCAGGACCACCCCCCCCACCCCCCTTTCTGTTTCCGGTTGTTACCTATGGGAGGCCACCCCTTGTCGCTCTGCTTGCCAGACTCACAGCTTGCTGCAATTGCAGTATGATATTACTAAACATATCCCTGCTTGTGATATTTAATCAGGGGTCGTTTCATAGAAAAAGAGCTAGGGGAACTCATTAGCATTACTCATTAGCATATGCCACACACCCTGAATTCACTGGAAGTGTGTCATAAGGCCACACCCCCTGACATCACCGGAAGTGTGTCATAAGGCCACACACCCCGCCCCCAATGGTCCTGGCCGCCAGCGGCGGCCTTGCAGCTCCACTGCCAAGCCCCATGAGGGGCCCGGCGGTGGACCTGCAAGGCCGGCGGGAGTGCAAGGAAGCCCCGCAAAGGCCCTCCCTGGCCCCAGGCAGGCAGGGGTGGGGAGAGGCAGGGAGGAAGCAACTTACCCTCCCTCTTCTCCTGCCTCCTCCTGGCTGAATGAGGGCCGGAAACGGGGCGGCCGGAAGCAGGGGGCGGGGCTTCGTCATGTGCCCCGCCCCCCGCACCTCACCCGGGGGAACTGCGATCCCCCCCGAAATGACCTCTGTATTTAATGTCAGTTTCAATACTGAATGAGCAATGCTGCCTAGGGGTTCCCATCCTCCAGACTAGAAGGAACACCGAGTATAGATCAGTCGATAGAAAAAACAATCACAGGGAAACAAAGCGCTGACCAAACGAACTTTACAAAAAATATTTAGAGGTCTGTTTCCTAGTGTACGTTATCACTTCAGCAAATTCATACAGGTACAAACGGCAGTAATTTGCAGCACTAATATACGAACTGAAGGTCTGCTAATACAGAAAGAATAGTCTTAGTTCACAAGACAGAATGCGGGGACACAGAGCAGCTTACATTCTCTCCTTCCCTCCGTTTTCTCCTAACAATGGCCCTGTGAGTTAGGTCTGGCTGAGAAGGTCTGACTGGCCCCAGGTCACCCAGGAAGCCTCCCTGAAAGAGTTCTGGGAGAGCCAGTTTGGTGTAGTGGTTAAGAGCGTGGACTCTAATCTGGGAGAACCGGGTTTGAATCCCCACTCCTCCACTTGCACCTGCTGATGTGACCTTGGGTCAGTCACAAGCTCTGGCACAGCTGTCCTTGAAAAAGAGCAGTTTGTGTCAGAGCTCTCTCAACCCCACCCCCCTCACAGGGTGCCCGTTGTGGGGAGGGGAAGGGAAAGGCATTTGTAAGCTGCTCTGAGACTCCAAGTGAAGGGTGGGGTATAAATCCAGTGTCTTCTTCTTCTTCGAAGCTGGGTCTCTTAGATCCTGAACATCCAAAGGAAGTTTAGAAAACTAGTCAAGGGTGCGTCTTTTCGTTTTGGCTCTTGCTTGCTTGGTTTAGTTTCTTTTCCCCTCTTTTTTTTGGGGGGGAGTGTCTCTTAGATCCTGGTCAGACGCGCTAACCACTACACCACACTCTTATCGGATAGCTCAGGGAGGTTGCTAAATCCCTTCTGTTTTTTAGATGGAAGATATTTCCCACCCACCATGTCTGTGTTGTGGCCCTTTCCGGTCGTCGTCTCATGAATAAACCTTTGCTTCCATTGCAAGTAGCAGAGGGACACCATAGAGCTAATTTGTGCCAGGATGGTTCAGTTGCCTTCATTTTTGGCATTGCAAGTCCCCCATCATCCTGATGTTAGTGGCCAATATTGAGGTGCCTAGCTTTATTTTTCATTAACTGTGCCTTTCACCGTCAGTCCTCGCTTACAGTGCAAAAAACACATGGTGGGGGGGAGTCTTGCACGGTTCAATACGTTCCAGTTCCTTCTGTGTTTGGCACAGCTTCTGGGGGTCACCCCATTTCCCACCATATCCCCTACCCCCATTCTTCCTGGCAGTCCCCATACCTTCATGTTTCTCTGTCTCCTTCCCTCATTCTTCCCCGACAGCCTCTACCTGGGGAAAATCTGGCCCAGTTATGCTGTGCCCAACCCAGCCACTAGGGTGTGCCCTGTTGCATGGTGCCAGCTGGGCTGGGCACAGTTGTCCTGCAGGGAACCTTCAAGGACTTGTGGGGGAGTCCATTTCCCTCCCCCCCCGTATCCCCCCTCCCTGTACTATTTGTCTTTATTTGCCTGCCTCTGCATGGTCCAGTTTTCATGTTTCCTTCTTGAGTACTGTACTATTTATTTACTTTTTCGCTTTCTACCCCACCCTCACTGCAAGACAGGCTCAGGGAGGCAAACCGACCTGTCTTTTAACTGTTCCCCCCATGTTCATTTTTATGGATAATTTGTTTGCTTTATGCTCTACCTTTCTTCCCAATAACAGTTCAGAGCAGAGTGGGAAATCTGAACTCCCTTTCGGAACTCCCTGCTCCTCCAGTTTATCCTGACAACAACCCTGTGAGGGAGATTAGCATGTGTAGTTGTGTTTGGGCCAAAGTCACCCAGTTTGCTTCCAGAGCAGAGTGGGAAATCTGAGTCAGAGTCTCCCAGGCTATATTCTGGAACTCTAACCAGTAGACCACACTGGCTTTTGCAGTATGGTGGTGTTTGGTGTAGTGGTTAAGTGCGCGGACTCTAATCTGGGAGAACCGGGTTTGATTCCCCACTCCTCCGCTTGCACCTGGCTGGATGACCTTGGGCAAGCCGTAGTTCTGATAAGAGCTGTTCTTGAAAAAGAGCAGTTTCTGTCAGAGCTCTCTCAGCCCCACCTACCTCACAGGGCATCTGTTGTGGGGAGGGGAAGGGAAAGGAGTTTGTAAGACGCTCTGAGACACCTTTGGGTAGTGAAGGGTGGGGTATGAATCCAATCTCCTCCTCCTCCTCCTCCTCCTCTTCTTCTTCTTAACAGTAGCAAGCAGCCAGTTGTGTGTGAGTCATGCAAGTCATGTGGTGCTAAATTGTTGCTAAATAAAGTGCTGCTTTATTTAGTTCCGTGCCGGCCCCATTACCACGGAAATGTCTTCGGACAGCGCTGGCTCTTCAGCTTTGAAACGGAGATGAGCACGGCAACCCTAGAGTCAGATTCGACTGGCTTTCGAGCAAGGGAACCTTAAAGTGCTGCTGGCCCTGGCCCAGGAGAGGATCAATAGGCAAGCCTCTCCTGTGTGATTGAGAGTCTCTGGTAAAGAACTCGCTGAGGCTCCTCCCCCTCCTCTTCCCAGGGGAAGGGAGGGAACAGCCAGAGCTCACTTCCTGGCCAGGCTGCAGGAGACAAAGGGCAGCCTTTCTTTCCTTCAAGCACCTTTAAGACCAACAATGTTTTGTTCAAGGTATCAGCTTTTGTGTGCCTTGCTACAGTGTGTGTTTGTGTGTGTGTTGTTAGGCTCTTTATGCCAGGGCTCTCCTGGGTACAACTGGGTTCCCTCCCCCTTTTCACTGTATTCACGCCCTCATGATCCAGTCTTTCTCAGTAAGAAAGCAATGTGAACTATTTTAGAGGAGGAATAACAACAAGCCAGTGATGTGGATTAGACTGAGAGGGTGTGTCCAGACCAAGTTCACCTCCTTTGTAGGAAGTTGTATTTATTTATCTGGGGAAGAGTATAGTTTTGTAGACAAACACATGGCCCTCATTTATGTTAGGATGCCTTCTCGTGTTCTTGACCAGCACATGAAGCAACTTACGTACAAAAGGTTGCAATGCCCAGTCATTTCATGTTTTCCCCTGGGTCCTAGGATAGGAACACTGAGCATGAGATTTCTGTAATGAATGTCAGTAAATCAAAAGTAGGTTTGCAGCTTACAGATACATACCTGAACAACATTCTCAAGATTGCTACAGCACAGACATTTTGATGCAATAATTCAGAGCAGAGGTATCAGTTATCAGAGACTGTTAAATAGACAAAATATTGCAAGATTGCTAGTGTTTTAAGCATGTTTTATTTAAGTTAAAAAAAAACCATTTTGTTTGGGTTCTTTATAAAGTTTATATCTCCACTACCCGGCATTACGTTTTATGACACACATGGCCCGGCCCAACAAAGTCTCATTTATTTCAGATCCAGCCCTCATAACGAATGAGTTCGACACCCCTGCTCTAAAGGGTGCTGTTGCCTGCCTCTGCCTCTAACTGACAAAAACCAAGGCTTGTAGGCTGACAATACTGTGTGGTAACATTGTGATGGCCACTGTATTCCTTATGTTACAGGCACTGCTTCCAGTATTTTGGGCTGCTAAAACTCCCCAATGCCCTTTCCCCAGATTTTTCTGCTAGCCTGAGTCATTTTCCAAGTTTGCAGAAAGACCGTCTGTCCATCTTTCCAATCTCTGGATTTTAAGTGTTTCCAAATTGTATGTTTCAGTAAAATTGAAGGGTTTTAAAAACATTTCTTATTTTATTTTTTGTGTTCCCTAAATCAACACCAGATAACATATTAACCTTAAAGGGATCTCAAGAGCAAGTGTCTGCAACAGAAGCAAATAATCCCCTCCCTGTTCTTTAGTAACCATTTCTCTTTTTCAAAGACATCCTGGTGTGTGGTTAAATATTGCCCCACGCTCTCATAAAAAGTACTGTTCACTGCTCAGTTTGCTAACTGCTTTTTGTACCTTTTCATTCCAGCCAGTTTGGTGTAGTGGTTAAGTGTGCGGACTCTAATCTGGGAGAACCGGGTTTGATTCCCTCGGGAAGGAGACTTGTGAAGAAAGACGACAGTCTGCAGGTGGAAGCAAAATCTGGGGATCAAGTGGTATCAACAGGACAGTGCAGAAAGAAAAGGGACGCAAAAGAGAAGCAAAGAAAAGAATTGGTTGCTTCTCATGGTAGAAAGAAGCCCGAGGTCTCAGCCCAAGATGAAACAGGGAGGAAAAAAAGGCCTAATGGTGCAGTGAATCAGAAAGGGTTCAGCTGCAAATTGGGTGATAAAAGATATGAGAATGTTACAACATGCCGGAAAATGTATAAATGCCTGGAATGTGGGTAGAGGTTCCATAGGAGTAGTGCACTAACTATGCATCAATGGATTCACACAGCAGAAAAGCCATGTATATGCTCAGAGTGTGGAAAGTGCTTCTCTCAGCACAGCAGCCTAACCAAACATCAAAAGATTCACACAGGGAAGAAGCTGTACAAGTGCTTGGAGAGTGGAAAATGCTTTATACAGAATGCCCACCTAACTAGACACCAGGAGGTTCACACAGGGGAGAAGCCATATAAATGCTTGGAGTGTGGAAAGTGCTTCTCTCAGAATGGCTGCCTAATGAGACATCAAATGATTCACACAGGGGAGAAGCCATATAAATGCTTGGAATGTGGAAAGTGCTTCTCTCGGAATGGCAATCTAACTGCACATCAAGGAATCCACACAGGGGATTTGCCATATAAATGCTTGGAGTGTGGAAAGTGCTTCCCTTGGAAAGCTGACCTAACTAAACATAAAAACATTCACACAGGAGAGAAGCCATATAAATGCTTAGAGTGTGGAAAATGCTTCTCTCAGAATGCCCGCCTACAAAGACATGAAAAGGTTCATGCAGGGGAGAAGCCATATAAATGCTTGGAGTGTGGAAGGTGTTTCTCTTGGAAATTTGTTCTAACTAAACATCAAAAGGTTCACACATGGGAGAAGCCATATAAATGCTTGGAGTGCGGAAAGTGCTTCTCTCAGAATTTCAACCTAACTAGACATCAGAAGGTTCACACATGGGAGAAACCGTATAAATGCTTGGAGTGTGCTAAATGCTTATATAAGTGAAAAGCCGTATAAATGCTTGGAGTGTGGAAAGTGCTTCTCTCGGAATGGCCACCTGAATGCATATCAAAAGATTCCCACGAGGAGAGAGGCCATATAAATGCTTGAAGTGCTGAGAGTGCTTTTCTCCAAATGGCAACCTAACTAACAATTAAAAGAGTTACATAGTGGAGAAGCCGTGTAAATGCTTGGAGTGTGGAAAGTATTTCTGTGAGAATGGCACAGTAGAAGCCTTACCTTACACCACAAGAGCCTTCCAGTCATAGTTAGCATGTAGAAAACCAATTCAAATGGGTGATCTTGCCAGTTTGTAGCTGTCAGGCAGAAGCTATCTTAAAATAATTTTTCAGTCTGTTCTGCCTAACTTCAGCATTCTCTTACCTTCATAGAATCATAGAATGTTGGAAGGGACCTTGCTGGTCATCTAGTCCAACCCCCTGCATTCTGCAGGAGCATAGCCGAAAGATAGCCCTACAACATACCCGAAAAATGGTAATCCAGCCTCCACTTAAAAACGTCCAGCGAAGGAGCATCCACCACCACCCGAGGCAGTCTGTTCCACTGCTCAACCACTCTTACAGTTAGGAAGTTTCTCCTAATATTTAGCCGGTAACGACTCCCTTGTAATTTCCACCCACTTTCTGAGGGTGTTGGCCACACATTGGTGGATACTTGCTAAGGCCTTCCAGTCAGGCTTTCTAATTAGCTGATATAGTTCAGCTGTGAATCTGGTAGGGGAGGGGGAACTCTCACTGACCCTGGGAAGTTCCATGAATACTGTCCAATGATTGGTTGAGGAGGTCACAAGGTTATGGCCTGCAGTTTTCAGTAAGGTTAGTGAGAAGATATGTTGACGAAGGCTTTCACGGCTGGAGTTCATTAGCTGTTGTAGACTTTCCAGGCTGTATGGCCGTGGTCTTGGCATTGCAGGACCTGACGTTTCGCCAGCCGCTGTGACTGGCATCCTCAGAGGTATAACACAGAAAGATGGAGTACTCTCTGTGTCAAGGTTGAAGGTTGAACTGTGTCAGGTTAGTGAGAAGAATTACTCGTTTCTTTTACTATTTCTCCCCGCATCTCGTTGCTACCAAGAAGACGCTTGTATTTTGCTCCGGGACTCTTTGCCTCAAGAGTCAACAACAGCACGGTGTTAAGACTCCCATAAAATGTAGCTAGTTTTAGCTTTGTTATTTTTGTCCATTTTCCTGCCACTGATTAATATTCCCTTTTTCTACCTTTTGCTGAATTTCTTCAATAAAGCCCTTTTCTTTTCTTGCTTTATTGTATGTATGATTTGGGTGTTAATGAGACTGCGCTCAGGTAGAGCTTGGCTACGCTTCTGCACTGAGGCAAGGTCAGCCTTGAGAGTAGCTCTGACCAACATGGCAGCTTCCCTGGACAAGAGCCGTCGCTCGGCCTGTTCCCCTCCTTTCTGTCCACGCCTCCCCCTTTTTCTCAGCTCAACCAAATATATGTAGTGCACCTTTTCTTTTTCTTTTTAAAATTTTTATTTTACCATTTAAAGGGGTTCAGAATAAAAAGGGACAAAAGGGAAAGTGAGAATCATGAAACATCATTGGTTAAAGGCATTTTAAGAACATTGTATAATATAAGAATATAAAACATGAAAAAATAATGTCAAAATATGGTAAGATAATATTTCAACAAAATATATTTCCGTATATATTTCCATTATTTCCTATCTATAGAGCTAGGTAAAAAAACATAGGCAAGGAACATAAGAGAAGAAAAGAATGAAGAAAAACATTTTTCTTATCTTTATATAAGGTTTATACTATTACATAATAACGAGTAAGTATGTAGTTATGCAAGATGAATGAATATAATGAGAATATGATTATATGGTTTTGAGTATTCATTTAAAGTTCTTTGTAACTCCTCTAACAACTTTATCTAATCTATGTAGTTTGTAGTAATTATAAAAGATTTCCCACTTATTCTCAAATTCAGTGATCGGCTTTTTATTTATATAGTTTGTCATTTTTGCCATAACAACATATTTCTTCTATTTTGTCTCTCCAGTTCTCAAGATTTGGGCAGATTTCAGACTTCCACTTGGTTGCAAATACTAGTCGTGATGCGGTTAACATATATCTAAACAGCTCGTGCTCTAATCTATTTATATTAGATGGTAAGATACCAAATAGCATAGTCTGAGGTTTCATGGGAAATTTTAAGTTCAAGATTTTCTGCATTTCAGTGTGTATTTCTGTCCAAACTTTTTTGGTCTTTTTGCAGTATCACCACATATGGTAAAAGGTACCATCCCGTCTTTTTACATTTCCAGCACTTTTATAATTTTTATCAATTTTCTCAGTATCTTTTTGAATAATATACCAATGGTAGAACATCTTGTACCAATTTTCTCTAAGTGCTTGACTTGCTGTAAACTTTATATCTTTCATCCATAAACCTTCCCACTGATTAAGTGAAATTTCTTCATCAAAATTCTGCATCCATTTCACCATGCATGTCTTAACTAGTTCCGTTAACTCTTTCTACACGTATTGCTTCTTTAAGCCTAGACGTAAGTTGAAGATAAGTTAGCCATTGTATCTTTTTTTCCTTCATTCATTGTCTGCCAGGATTTAATTTTGCCTTGAGAGTCGATCATATCTTGATATGATAAAATCAGAGTTTTTTCTTGTAGGGTTGTCATAATTTGCCTCTTGGTGATATTATAGGTGAGATTGATGGGCTAATTCTTGTTTTCATAGACCGCCAAATTGTCAATAGACAATCTATAATTATGTGGGACTTCATTGCCTTTTTTTGGTGATCTTCCTGTTTGTTTTATCCCTTCAGTCAAATCCACTGTTTCTAATTTCATCAGTCTTTCATTCAGATTTTTGATCCAACTGGAAATCCATACCAGGCCAGCTGCTTGATAATACAACTTAAAATTAGGTACAACAAAGCCTCCCCCCCCCCCAAATCCTACAGCACTGCACTTTAAATCTAATTCTTGGTTTGACATTCCAGATAAATGTATTGATTTGTTTTTGCCAGTCTTTCAGCATCTTGGCAGGTATGTCAACTGGGACCATCTGAAATAGAAAGGGTTTTTTGGTAAGATATTCATTATTACTGTAGAAATTTCTCCAAGCCATGAGAACTTTAATTTAGACCATATTTCCAGGTCTTTTTGTATTTTCTTCCAAATTTTATCCTAGTTATCTTGCAATAATGTATCTTTTCACCTTACACATTTATTTCCAAGTATTTTATTGCGTGATTTACCAAATCACATCCAGTAACTGTCTTGATATTGTCTTCTTCTTGCTTTGTGAAGAATTTGGGGGTTATATTAGTTTTTTTCAGTTTATTTTAAATCCTGAAAAGGACCCAAACTTCTCTACAT
This sequence comes from Gekko japonicus, assembly GCF_001447785.1. NCBI lineage: Eukaryota > Metazoa > Chordata > Lepidosauria > Squamata > Gekkonidae > Gekko > Gekko japonicus. The sequence goes on from NW_015159848.1 coordinate 25,012, forward strand.
GCTCCATAACATGTTGTATAGAGTTCTGTGGGTTTAATATTGTCAACACCACATCATCTGCATAACTGTTTAACTTAAATTCTTCTCTGTTAACTTTCAGTCCTTTAACATTTTGATCTTGTCTGATTCTTCAAGTAAAAACTTCCATTGCAAGAATAAATAACAGTGTTGATAAAGAACATCCTTGTCTTGTCTCCTTTTCAATCTGGAATCCATCTGTTAAAAGTCTGTAATTCTTGCCATCGGGAGTCTAATTTACAACATTACGTATCTCCCTTCAACATCTTTCAATTCTTCTATACATTGATTCGCTGGTTTGTTAAATAAATTGCTACACCTTTTTTCTTCTCATTCGTAGAAGATGCGTATACCGTGCCCAATTATTCTTTAAAATATGTTCATGTTGTTTCTTTTCTTTTTTTTCTTCATGTTGTTTCTTGAAGACAATGTCTGCTTTTTTAAAATAAATGTTTTAGATCATTTTGTAGGAGAATTTAATACATTGATGTTTATTGATATCACAATCAGATTATCCATTTTGTTATAATGCTGTTGCTTGGTCTAACTTTCTTTCTTTGTTATCTGTATCTTCCTTGTCATTTGGTTTGATATTTTCTAGTAATAAGTCTTCTGCAGGCTGTTTTGCTTGTTCAATTGAAGAGATAATTCTGCCTTTTGGTAGCTGCACTTCTAATGCACATGGTATTCTTCAGCAGTATTTTATATCTTTCTTTTGTAGAATTTGTCTTAAAAAATCAAAATCTCTTATTTGCTTCAAAAGAGTGGAGGGGAGGTCTTGAAAAAATTTATATTTCTGTCTTGTGAATTTTGAGAGGAGAAGCTTACTGTTTGCTCAGGATAAAATCTCTTGTTTGTTTATGTGTGAATTTCACCAGTATGTCACGTGGCAATTAATTTCTGATGGCAGATCTGGAGTTGGCTCTGTATATTTGGTTGATATCCCAGGAGTCTCATTCAATCTTGTAATGATCTTGTAACAACTTACAAAAGTAATCTTCAAGCTTAGTTTTGCCAAAATCTTCTGGAACTGAACGAAACGTGAGGTTACAATGTCTATTCTGGACTTCTGAAATTTCAGTTCTTTTATTTGCTCTTTCCAGCAGTTGATCATGTACTTCTTGATGTAGTTTCAGTTCTTTATGTTGTCTTTGGACTTGAACAATCTTTTCCGTGTTTTCTTGAATCTTTTTTGGGGATTGTGCAAGTCCTGTGGTTATATCTGTTCTTAAAGTTGAAAATTCCTTTTTCATACGTTCAGAAGTATTTTCTTGACCTTGCTTAACTTGCTTAATCTGCTCCTGAATTTCTTCTTCAACCTTCTGGAACTGAACGGAAAAAAATTGGTCTTCAGTTTGTTTAATTTGGGAGATAAGTGTGTCTGTGATTGTATTTGTCTGAATCGACAAATTATTGTGGAGTTTTTCTAAACATTCCGCCATGCCAGACTCCTCTTGTTCTTCAGTTTTCTTTTTTCATTTGGTTTGTGATGTCATTCTTTGTCTATATCTTCTGTGTAAACTTTTCATTTACTTATTACACCAACATGTGCACAGTATTATTATTATTATGGGTGTAAAACACTTCAAATTAACATTCAACAAAATATCTGTTAACTCAATATGAGAATAATATTCTTTGGAAACTTTAAGGTTCAACTTATACAGCAGGCCTAGTCACAATATGTTATAAGTATTTTAAAAAACTCTACAGATCTTTTTAAAAATATATTTTCTGGCAGTTAATTTATGCTGATGGCACCCAGCTATTTCTGCTGATGGGCGGCCAATCTGATGCCGTTCCCATGAATTTAGCCGAGGGTTTGGAGGCTGTGGTTGGATAGCTAAAGCAAAGTCAGTTGAAGCTGGACCCAGATAAGACAGAGGTTCTGTGGCTGGGTGGGGGTGGGCCATGGTTGGGTTGTCAAGTCCTGGCTCTGTACAGAGTTCCCCTTTCACTGGCACCAACTGTCAAGAGCCTGGGCGTGACCCTGGATGCCAACCTGTCAATGGAGGCCCAGGTCACAAAGGTTGCCAAGTTAGCATTTTTCCAACTGCTCCAGGATCGGCAGCTGGCTTCCCTACCAGTCCTGCTGTGACCTAGCCATGGTAATCCATGCAGCCATCTCCAGGATAGACTACTGTAACTCGCTCTACACGGGCCTTCCCTTGAGGTTGACCTGGAAGCTCCAACTGGTCCAGAACACGGCTGCACGGGTCCTTACAGGTACCCCCCGGATGGCACACATTCAACCTGTGCTGTGCAAGCTGCACTGGCTTCAAGTGGAGCACCGGATCAAGTTCAAGGAATTGGTTTTGACCTTCAAGGCCCTTGCTGGTCAGGGACTCACATACCTTTGGGACCACCTCTCTCAGTATGCATACCCCTGTTATGCGTTTCAGTATGATTTATAAGCTGCCTTGAGTCACAGGGAAAAGTGGGATATAAATATCTGAATAAATAAGTAGTTTGGGCAGGTTGATAACATGTAAGCAACTTCCTGTTTGTTAGGTTAGGCAGCATTCTGACAGTGATTGTTCCACACACGGGCCTTCCCTTGAGGTTGACCTGGAAGCTCCAACTGGTCCAGAACACGGCTGCACGGGTCCTTACAGGTACCCTCCGGATGGCACACATTCAGCCTGTGCTGTGCAAGCTGCACTGGCTTCAAGTAGAGCACCGGATCAAGTTCAAGGAATTGGTTTTGACCTTCAAGGCCCTTGCTGGTCAGGGACTCACATACCTTTGGGACCACCTCTCTCAGTATGCATACCCCTGTTATGCGTTTCAGTATGATTTATAAGCTGCCTTGAGTCACAGGGAAAAGTGGGATATAAATATCTGAATAAATAAGTAGTTTGGGCAGGTTGATAACATGTAAGCAACTTCCTGTTTGTTAGGTTAGGCAGCATTCTGACAGTGATTGTTCCACTTCTGTTATACTTGACCTGTAATGCTGGTTGAGAGAGCTCTAGGCATAACATTTCAGATTTGGCTCTTCTGCTAGAGTTACTTGTTTGTGTATGTGGTCCAAGTAGCATGGTCACTATCTGTTTTACTAGGATTATCTGGTAGAAAAGCTAGCAAATTTTAGTCCTTGAACCACTGATGTAGAGGCAGGGACGTTTCTGTCTTTCCCAATCTTGGGGTACCAGCCATAGCAATTTATGGAACAGATCGTTCCCCCCTTTTATTTCCCCATTGAGAGGCCTGCTCTTTCTTGTCACTGATTCACTGTCGTCATTTTCCCCACCCCCTAGGCAGCAACCAAAGGCAGATGAAGAAGAAGGCCACTGAGTTGGGAAGAGTTAAGCCCGTGGGGATCAGTAGACTGTCATTCAAAAGCACTGAAGGGAAGCCATCGCTGAGTTCTGAGGTGGAAGGGTGTCCTGAAAGCCAACAGAGACCCAAAAGGTGCCAGAAAAGCCCACCACGGAAGATGGCCAAAAAATCCTTTCCTTGTGAGGATGGTGACTCTGGCATGTGCAAAATTGTTGCCCCAGAAGGAATCCGCAGGAGTAAGAGAAACAGCATCCACGGAAAAACATTCCCTCAGAACTTTGGCTTTCTAAATAATCAGAAAATACAAGCAAAGGAAGACTTGTATAAATGCTCCCGCTGTGGGGAAACCTTTCGCAGTAGAGCCTTCCTTGTTACACACGAGAGAACGCACACAGGAGGGAAACCATACAAATGCACAGAGTGTGGGAGAAGCTTTAATTATAAATCAAATCTTAGTAGGCATAAGGGGATTCACTTAGGCGAAAAAGCGCATAAGTGCTCAGTTTGTGGGAAAAAGTTTGGATACAGAGCACTACTTGTGGTACATGAGAGGACCCACACGGGGGAGAGGCCCTATGGATGCCCAGACTGTGGAAGGAGCTTTAATCAGCTAGCAAACCTTGGTAAGCACCAGAGGACCCATACAGGTGAGAAGCCGTACGAATGCTCGGAGTGTGGGAAAAGCTTTGCTACCAAGGGTACTCTTATCACTCACCAAAGAATACACACAGGAGAGAAACCGTTTAAGTGTTCAGAGTGCAGGCAAGGTTTCAGTCAGAAAGGGAATCTTCAAAAGCACATGATGACCCACACGGGAGAGAAACCATACGAATGCTCAGACTGCGGGAAGACTTTCAGCCTGAAAGGGCAACTCATTTCGCACTCACGGACCCACACAGGAGAGAAACCCCACCAGTGCTCAGACTGTGGAAAGAGGTTTGGGGATAAAACCGCTCTTACCATGCACCAGAGAACTCATACAGGTGAAAGACCATACAAATGCTCAGCCTGTGGAAAAAGCTTCAGTAAGAAGCAGGGCCTTTCTGTGCACAATAGAACCCATACAGGAGAAAGACCATACAAATGCTTGGATTGTGGGAGAGGCTACAGCCAGAGGTCAAATTTTGTTCATCACAAGAGAATCCATACGGGAGAGAAACCATATCAATGCACAGAGTGTGACAAGAGCTTCAGTTTTAAAGTATCCTTCGTTCACCATAGAAGAACCCATACAGGGGAGAAGCCATACGAGTGCTCAGAGTGTGGGAAACGATTCAGGCGCAAGCACCATATCATGAAGCACGAGAAGATCCACACGGGAGAGAAGCCATTTTCCTGCCCAGACTGTGACAAATGTTTTAATGACAAAGGCAGCCTGCGTCTGCACAAGAGAACTCACACCGGAGAGAAGCCATATGATTGCTCTGAATGTGGCAAAAGCTTTCGTTACAAGCAATATCTTGTTGTACATGAAAGGACTCACACGGGAGAGAAACCCTATAAGTGTACAGACTGTGGCCATAGCTTCAGTCAGAGCTCGAACCTTGTGGTGCATAGGCGGTCCCATACTGGGGAAACGCCATACAAATGTTCAGACTGCGGTAAACGTTTCAGGTATAGCACTGTTCTCGCAGAACATAAGAGAACGCACACGGGAGAGAAACCATATAAGTGTTTAGAGTGTGGGAAAAAGTTCTCCAGTACCTCTAGTTTTTCTAAACATCAGAAAATCCATACATGAATGGAGCAGCATTCAGATTATGGGGTTGGGTGTAGAAAGAAAGGCCCACGAAAACTTAAGCCATGTTCTACAAACTTTAAAAGTGGCAGCAGGTGCATGTTATTGCACTGGAATGGCACATCTAGGGTTGCCAGCTCTGGATTTGGAAATTCCTGGAGATTTTGGAGGTGGAACCTGAGGAGAGCATGATTTGGGGAGGGGAGGGATTTCGGTGGGGGTATGATGCCACAGAGCTCACCTTCCAAAGCAGCCATCTGCTCCAGGGGAACTGATATCTGTTGCCTAAAAATCATTTGTAATAACAGATCTCCAGCCACCACCTGGAAGGTGGTAACCCTGGCCACATTACAGAGTTTGCGTTGTATTACTAAACATAATTTTTCAACCAGCCTTAACCTTTTCACAGGGTGAATGGGATTAAGAAAGCGTGTAAACATATACATTCATAAGCTTTCAGTTTTAGTTGATGCGTATGAGGTAGGTTTTATGTTTTGTGTGTTCTCTTTCCCAATTAAATTCTACACTTAAAGAGGTCATATTTCTTGTGTCTGTTGGGGGAAGGGATAGCTGCAGGATAGTCTGAAAGGTTAGAATCAGGATCTGTGCAATGGTGCCGTGGTCAACAGGGTCTTCAGAGCAGAGTTTGAATGAAACCAGGGCTGGCATTAGTATACCGTGAGGTAGGGCAGCTGCTAGGGCCCCAGCATTTCTGGAAGAAGAAGAGATGGTGTTTATACCCCATTTTTCTTTACCTTAAGGAGTCTCAAAGCAGGTTGTTCGCCTTCCGTTCCTCTCCCCACAACAGACACCTTGTGAGGTAAATGGGACTGAGAGAGTTGTGAGAGAACTGTGACTGGCCCAAGGTCACCCAGCAGGCTTTTTATGGAGGAGGGGGTGTGGGGGATCAAACCCAGTTTTCCATATTAGAATCTGCTGCTCTTAACCACCACGCTATGCTGGCTCTCAAGAAGAAGAGTAGATTTGTTATACCCTGCTTTTCCCTACTCTGAGGAGTCTCAAAGTGGCTTACGATCTCCTTCCCTTCCTCTCCCCACAACAGGCATTTTGTGAGGTAGGTGGGGCTGAGAGAGCTCTGAGAGAACAGTGACCAGTCCAAGGTCACCTGGAAGGCTTCCAGTTCTCCAGATTAGAGTCCTTCACTGCTCTTCATCAATTACACCACGCTGCCAGCACCCCCTGCCCAATCACTTGGTAGCAAACATGAATGTGTCTATTGAGGGGAAGGGAGAGGATTTCTGCAGGTGGGAGGGGAAGGAGGGTATGAATGCCTGGTGGTTGGTTGAGGAAGGGAGGGCAGGGGGTCCTGTGAACTCCCTGCCCAAGGCTTCCCAAAACCTGGAACCCACCCTGACTGAAACTACAGACACTGAGTGTCATAACAGACCATCCAACATCTCATAGCCAAAATGTGACACTCCAGTTTTTGCACCAAGGAGCACCTCTTAAACCCTCCCCCCACCCATTTGACATTGTCACTTTACAATGTGCCTGTATATTCATTAAGGTGCTTTACTTCTGCACTTTTAAAAGCCTGGTGGGTGCTTGTTCTTTTGGTCTAAGAGAGATTACAAACCTCGTGACTAGCAGATTATCAGTGGTTCAAAATACAGCAACTGCAGGACATGGAAACAACCAGGGCTATTTTGGGGCAGGAACGGAGTTCCGGCTGGCTCCTGTGTAGGCCACGCCCAGCAGGAACTCATTAGCATAACAGGCCACACCCAACAGCAGACACTCATTGGAATTGGCTACAACCTTGAAACATTTGGCAGAAAGCCATTCTTACATATTCTCCATCAGTTTTTTCCTGGTGGTGAGAAATTACTTGTGTGTGTTCCATACTCTGATCCTATGTATTTTTACTCAGAAGTAAGTCCCACAATGTTCAGTGGGGTTCATTTCAAAACAAAAGTGTATAAAATCGTGGCTAAGCAGTCTGTTCCTAAGTATATATCCCTCTAAGCTGCGGAGTCTTGGGAGCACAAATTCTACTTAGTGAGCGGCCGGCATTAAAGTTGTGAGCGAGCGATTTGGCTGCTGCATCCATCAGTTTGCTCTGGAGCCCTCCTCCCTGAGCTAAGACAAAAATGTGTGAGCCGGAGGCTAAAAAACTGTGAGCTAGCTCACACTCATTCAGCTTAGAGGGAACACTGGTAGCCATGCTAGTCTTGTCTGTAGCAGCAGAAAAGAACCAGAGTCCAGGAGCACCTTCAAGACTAACAAAATTTGTGGCGGATGATGAGCTTTCATGAGTCACTGTTCACTTCTTCAGATACAGCTAGAACGTGACTCCGTCTGTCCTTGGAGAGTGGAGTGGTTTCAGATAATGAATGACAACAGCAGGTAACTAACTCAGAAATGACTAACTACAGAGAACCTGTACAAGGATTAGGGAAAGGGTTTCAGATAGGGTTGCAAACTGAGGTGGGAAATTCTTGGGGAGGGGGCAAAGTAGCCATTTTCTCCAAGTCAACTGACCTGTGAACTGTGGAGATCACTTGTCATTCCAGGAGATCTTCAGACCCCATCTGGAGGTTGGCAACCATACCTTCAGACCAGATGGTGTTTAATGATTCTGGAACATTTCCTGGCATGGGAGAAAGAAGTAACAACAGTGCCCTTCTGGCTGGCCAGCTACCCCTACTAAGCCTCTCCATGTAGCATGTGGTATCACTGAATGTTACTAGTTGTCTTTTAATGCTTGCTATGCAAGGAGATCAAATCAGTCAATCCTAAAAGAAATCAACCCTGACTGTTCCCTGGAAGGCCAGATAATGAAACTGAAGCTCAAATACTTTGGCCACCAAATGAAAAGGGAGCACTCACTGGAGAAGACCCTGATGCTGGGAAAGATTGAAGGTCAAGGAAGACGGGGACGGCAAAGGATGAGATGGTTAGACAGTGTCATCGATGCAACGAACATGAAGTTGAGCAAGACCGGAAGGCCTGGTGTGATCTGGTCCATGGAGTTGCGAAGAGTCAGACTCAACTGTGCGACTGAACAACAACACTGCTGGACCTCCTGATGGCACTGGTATTTCTGGCCACTGTGTGACACAGAGTGTTGGACTGGATGGGCCTTTGGCCTGATCCAACATTGGTGTCTCTTATGTTCTTATGTTCTTAACAACAATGTGCATTGGTATAAATTGTGCTCAGGACAGGTGATCCTATGCTGACTACAACCCCTCTCCTCCCCAGTCCTGGTTATATTACTAGTTAAGTATTTCATCCGTATTTATCACAGAGTTTCTGGAGGAATGATATGGAGGTGGGATGGATGCAATTCACATTTATCATGTCTGGGTGGGTGGCAGAGTGCATGAGACCACAGAAAAATTGTTATTATGGATCAGACCAAGGACTATTTAGTGTGGCCTTTTGTTTTCAAGAAGGTGATAGAGTCCCCTTGCCCCTGCATCCAGTACTAAGAGATATACTCATTCTGTACATGGAGGCTCCATTCTTAGCACGTAAGCCAGTCAGCAGTGAATACTTTCTAAGGACATTCGAATCCCTCCATCTAGTCCCGTATTGTTTCCGATGCTACCCAGGAAGCTTTTAAAGAAAGCATGAAGTCCACTGCTTGTCCTCTTTAGTAACTGGCATCCTGAGGTAGACTGCTCCTTTATATGAAGGTTCTACTCAGCCATCACAGCTAATAGTTATCCCCTTTGAATTTCTCTAACCTTGAAACATTTGGCGGAAAGCCATTCTTACATATTCTCCATCAGTTTTTTCCTGGTGGTGAGAAATTACTTGTGTGTGTTTCACAATCTGATCCAAGGAATTTTTTCAAGTCCCACAATGTTCAGTGGAGTTCATTTCTAAACAAAAGTGTATAAAATTGTGGCTAAGCAGTCTGTTCCTAAGTATATTTATGTCAGACTCCTGGAAAATTATGCTCTGAATAACCCTCTCTTTGCAGTGATACGTTTATTGATGCAACTCCAGGGTGGCCACTTGCTGTGTCAGAACCGAAGTACAAGGCGGGAAAATTACAGATATACAAAACTTAAGCTGGACACACACCACATCCAGGGCCTGCACCCAATCAGTCATTCCCATCCAGCCCACCAAAAGCAATGGTTCGCCCCCCCCTTAATTATGCAGACTAGGCAAAGCTGGGTACCAAGGTCATTCTACTTCCCAGAGGGAGATAAGGCTTATGCAGTTTCAAAGCAAGGCACATCGAAAGTATCTCAAGCACTCACACACCACCTCTCCCTCCTGTTGCCATGGCAAATGATTATAGCGTTTGACAACTTATTCAGAAGCAAGATATTCCTCCCTCTAGTAAAGCAAAAAATTCCCGTTTTACTATCTGATGCCATGATGCCAAAGCAGCCATTGCTGCCAGGTGGAAGACAAACTGATACCTACCCACTCTCCCTGGCTTCAGAAAATTTGAGAACTGTACATAATTGACAGGATCTGACCTGACCTCACCTGTCTTACACTCATCTCTAACTTAATTGCTATGTGGTTTCCAATATGCAACGAGAGGTGATTCCGAGTGAAATTGACTCTCTACAGCGACTATAAAGAGTAAAGGTAAAGGTTCCCTTGCTCGAAAGCCAGTCGAATCCGACTCTAGGGTTGCGGTGCTCATCTCCGTTTCAAAGCCGAAGAGCCAGCGCTGACCGAAGACGTTTCCGTGGTCATGTGGCCAGCATGACTAAACACCAAGGCGCACGGAACGCTGTTACCTTCCCACCGAAGTGGTACCTATTTATCTACTTGCAATTTCTTGCTTTCGAACTGCTAGGTTGGCAGGAGCTGGGACTAGAGACGGGAGCTCACTCCGTCATGCGGCACACTCGGGTCTCGAACTGCTGAACTACCGACCTTCCACAGTCTGCAGTTCAGCGTCTTAACCACTTGAGCCACCGCAGCTCTTGATATTCATTTACTCTGTATATATTCTTTCTATATTGTCTTATTATGTATTCTCAGATCTATATTACTTTTTCAAAACTTAATAAAATGTTTATTTTTAAAAATGCACTGTTCTAAAGAAAGGCCAGGGGAGGTTACGGAGGATAGCTCTCTCACCGGCTATCAGCAGTTAACACTGGAGAGTCGGTGTGGTCTTAAGGGCTAGAATGTCTAGTTAGGACCTGGAACAACTGGGTTTGAATCCCCATTCTGTCATGAAAGTTTTCTGGGTGACCTTGGGCCAATTGCATGGTCCCCACATTCCAAGGCAGTAAACTTCTAAGTACAAGAGCCAGGAGGCAACATCAGGAGAAGGCCTCAGCCTCTGTGCCCTGTTGTTGAACCTCCAGAAGAACTGTTGGCCACTGTGAGAGACAGGATGCTGGACTAGATGGACCACTGGTCTGATCCAGCAGGGCTCTTCCTATGTTTTAGCCTAATCTACCTCACAAGGTGGTGGTACTGAGGATGACACAGAAAAAGGGAGAACAATGTGACTAGTAGCTTCGGATTCCCATCAGGGCAAAAAGAGGGGTATAGATTTTTTTTTAAAAAGAAACAACAACCGAACCTCCATTTTTGGAGACGGAACACTTCTGAACACTGGGTGCGGGAGGCAACCAGGAGATGGCTGTTGGTGGTTTTGCCTTGCTTAAGAAGAACTGTGCTATATCAGACCAATGGGACATTTATTTCAACATCCTGTTTCCCAGAGTGGCCACTTAGATGCCCCAGGGATGCCCACAAGTAGGGCACAGAGAAAGCCTCCCCGTTGTTGTCCCCCAGCACTGGTATTCAAGGGTACACTGCCTCTCACCATGGAAATCCCATTCTGTCATAAGAACATACGAACATAAGAGAAGCCAATGTTGGATCAGGCCAATGGCCCATCTAGTCCAACACTCTGTCACATAGTGGCAAAAAATACCAGGTGCCATCAGGAGGTCCAGCAGTGGGGCCAGGACATTAGAAGCCCTCCCACTATTGACCCCCCCCCCCAAGCACCAAGAATACAGAGCATCCCTTACAGGAAACCAGCCAGGGAGGCAGTGGGGCCCTTGGACGACCAAGGGGTAAAAGGAGTATTGAAGGATGATAGGGAAATGGCTGAGAAGCTAAATGCATTTTTTGCCTCCGTCTTCACTGTGGAAGATGAGAAGTGCTTGCCCACTCCAGAACCACTGATTTCAGGAGGGGTGTTGGAAGACCTGAGTCAGATTGAGGTGATGAGAGAGGAGGTCCTAAAACTGATAGACAACTTAAAAACTGAAAAATCACCAGGCCCAGATGGCATACATCCGAGAGTTCTGAAAGAACTCAAATGTGAACTTGTAGATCTCCTGACAAAGATATGTAATCTTTCCTTAAAATCTGCCTCCATTCCTGAGGATTGGAAGGTAGCTAATGTCACTCCCATCTTTAAAAAGGGTTCCAGAGGAGATCCGGGAAATTACAGGCCAGTCAGTCTGACGTCGATACCGGGTAAATTGGTGGAAACCATTATTAAGGAAAGAATTAGTAGGCACATAGATGAACAAAACCTATTGAGGCAGACTCAGCACGGTTTCTGTAAGGGAAGATCTTGTCTCACTAACCTGTTAGTGTTCTTTGAGGGGGTGAACAAACATGTGGACAAGGGGGATCCAATAGATATTATTTACCTTGACTTCCAGAAAGCTTTTGATAAAGTTCCTCATCAAAGGCTCCTAAGTAAGCTCAAAAATCATGGGATAGAAGGACAAGTCCTTTTATGGATCAAAAACTGGCTAGTTCATAGAAAACAGAGAGTGAGTGTAGGTGGGCAATTTTCTCAGTGGAGGGTGGTAAGCAGTGGGGTACCGCAGGGATCAGTACTTGGTCCACTGCTTTTTAACTTGTTCATTAATGATTTGGAGATGGGAGTAAGCAGTGAAGTGGCTAAATTTGCGGATGATACAAAGTTGTTCGGGGTGGTGAAAACCAGTGAGGATTGTGAGGCACTCCAAGGGGATCTGTCAAGGATGGGCGAGTGGGCGTCAACATGGCAAATGGGGTTCAATGTGGCCAAGTGCAAGGTGATGCACATTGGAGCCAAAAATCCTAAATATAAATACACATTGATGGGGTCTGAACTGGCAGAGACTGAGCAAGAGAGAGATCTTGGAGTTGTAGTGGATAACTCACTGAAAATGTCGAGACAGTGTGTGACTGCAATAAAGAAGGCCAATGCTATGCTGGGGATTATTAGGAAGGGTATTGAAAACAGATCAGCCAATATAATAATGCCCCTATATAAATCAATGGTGAGACCTCATTTGGAATACTGTGTGCAGTTCTGGGCACCACACCTTAAAAAGGATATTATAGCTTTGGAAAAAGTGCAGAAAAGGGCAACTCGAATGATAAAAGGGTTGGAACACTTTCCCTATGAGGAAGGTTAAAGCGCTTAGGGCTCTTTAGCTTGGAGAAAAGACGACTGAGGGGTGACATGATCGAGGTTTATAAGATTATGCATGGGAAAGAGCAGGTAAAGAAAGAGGTACTTTTCTCCCTTTCTCACAATACAAGAACTCGTGGGCACTCCATGAAACTGCAGAGCGGTCGGGTTAGAACGGATAAAAGGAAGTACTTCTTCACCCAAAGAGTGATTAACACATGGAATTCACTGCCACGGGAGGTGGTGGGTGCTACAAGCATGGACGGCTTCAAAAGGGAATTGGATAAGCATATGGAGCAGAGGTCCATCAGTGGCTATTAGCCACAAGGTATAGCTAGGGGCTCTGGGGCAAGTGATGCTCTGTCTTCTTGGTGCTTGGGGGGGGGGTCAACAGTGGGAGGGCTTCTAATGTCCTGGCCCCACTGCTGGACCTCCTGATGGCACTGGTATTTCTGGCCACTGTGTGACACAGAGTGTTGGACTGGATGGGCCTTTGGCCTGATCCAACATTGGCGTCTCTTATGTTCTTATGTTCTTATGAGCAGTGCGGTGAGCTGCAACCGGAGAAGCGGGGCACGAAGCGGAGCGGCATGCGGTGATCTCAGTGCTGGGGCTAGATGTGATGCTTGAATCTTCTTCCAGGTTGTTGTTCATGGGAGGTAGAATCCCATCCTCGTCTCCAGTGAAAAGTACTGAGACTTACTATTGATTTCAGGTCTCGTACTTTATTTCCAGTGAAGAACAAGACAAACTTACCAGCTCGCAGGCCGGCTTATATGTGCAATAAACCCCACACCCTTGATAGGCTATTTACAGTGGCTGAGAGTTCCATAGGCTCTCGGCCGGGAGCCTAGCTCTCTGATTGGCACGGGCTTTGTTTACCTTTCTTGCAGGTATTAACACCTGGACTGAGCAAGAGGATCAAGCCAAAGGGCTTTTGGCCTATTCCTCACAGCCTGCAGTCTGCGTTAGGGGGGCTCAATCGATCCAGGCCTGTCCAAGCTGTGTTTGTTTTGTTCATTTATTTGTACTATTTGTTTAAATTGGTAAACTGCCATTTCGGTGTAGTTTGATGAGCCTCTTTGGGTCCCGTGATGGGGGGGGGGGAAGCTGCATACAAATATTGTAAATAAGCATAAAACAAATTGGGCTTTTTTCTAGTTACCTTTCAAAGCCAACCAAACAAGTGAATTTTCTTTAGACTGGAAAAGTGACTTGTGAGGTTGCCAATCTCCTGGTGGGCTTGGAAAACTCCCAGCATAACAACTGGTTTCCAGACTACAGAGATCAGTTTCCCCGGAGAAATGGCTGCTTTGGAAGGCGGTCTGTATGGCCTTGTACCCCACCGAGGTCCCTCCGCTCCCCAAACCCTGCCTTCCGCAGGCTGCATCTCCCCAAATCTCCAGAGCTGGCAACATTAGTTGTGGCTCACAAAAGCTCCTAGGAATAATAAATGTTGTTAGTCTTTAACTTCTGGACTTTTACTGAGTTCCAGTATATGGGGAGAGGGAGAAAAATGGTCTCTGTGGTTCACTTCGTCCGGCCCCGTGTGCGTCTCCCTCTTGCAGCGATGAACACGAATTTATAGGGGGGGTGGTGGTGGCAGAGGCGCCTCCTATCTGGTGCTCTAAGGGTTAAGTTAACAACCGAGCTCTGCTCCGCAGAGAGGCAGGAAATGTAGGGGGAAAGGGGGGGAATGAATAGTGAATGCACCTTCCTGTCCCATTGAGCTTGGAAGTGGACATTGGCCTTGCGACTTTCTTTGGAGAGGAGCGGGCTTTGTGGTGCATGGAGGGAGCCAGAAATTAAAGGTAAAAAATAATATAATAAAATCCGTGCCACAGGGTGGGAGGGAGAAATTGGTGGGCTTTGGGGGAGGACGAAGGGAGGAATTATTGCCGGATGTGTGTGTGTAAGGAGGTATGAATGGCACTGCTGCAGATTTAGACCAAGAGTCATTCCCTTGCTTTCTGCACCCCAGAAACTGGTTACTGTCATTGTACTTGGTGGCTACATTCTTGACTGTCCAGACAATTCCCAAATCCATCAGATCCTGTGGTCTTAATTGACTGATACAAGTGATTGACAAAACAACGTAAAAACACAAGATGGCAAAACCCATAATTGACTGAATTTATAATCTGATTTGGGACTGGAGAGAGTCTCCATAACATAAATTTTTGTTAAAAACACAAGATTGCAAAACCCGTAATTGATTTGGGAATGGAGAGAGTCTCCATAACATAAATTTTTGGAATCATAGAGCTGTTAGGTGTGTTTTCTTTCTTTTTTTCTTTCTTTCTGGGTCACCCTGCCAGAGATGGGGGACAGCAGGGTTGTTGATCTATATACAGAGGGATCCAGTAGCAAGAACCTCTGTCTGGGTGGTTACAGTGGGATTTCATTTGCATGGCACTTAAAAAGTGTTCAAACCATTTCACGTCTCTTATTGCAGCAATCCTAGCAAACCGTACCCAAAGGCAGTCTAGTATTATCTCATTCTATCAGGGAAGGAGCGAAGAAGATACAGACAACCCAAATCAGTGCTTACATTTCCAAACGTCTGTGTACTATAACAGGTCTCCAGGTGGTTTTTTAAACATGTATTTAATGTTAGATTGCTGAATGTGATCAGGGACGGTAAGTGAGGGCTCTCCTCAGGCCTTCCCTCTGCTGATGAAGTTGGTTACCCTCTTCTTTGGCAGCAAGGGTGGCAACTGAGGGCTGGCCTCTGGCTCTTCTTTGCCAAGGGAGTTATGTCTTCTCTTCTGGTGGCACAGATGGCAAATGAGGGCTGTCTTTAACCTTCTTTCTGCTGAGGAAGTGGGTACCTTCTGTGCCAGCAGTAGGAGTGGCAAATGAAGGCTGGTCTCAGGCCTTTCTTTGCCAGGGGAGTTCTATCCTCTTCTAGTGGCACAGATGGTAAATGAGAGCTGGCCTTAGGCCTTCCCTTTGCTGAGGAAGCTGGTGCTTTCTTTGCTGGCAGCAAGGGTGGGAAACGAAGGCTGGCCTCAGGCCTTTTCCAAAGCAGTTGTGTTTTCTCTTCTGGTGGCATGGATGGCAAATGAGGACTGTCTTTAGGCCTTTGCTGAGGAAGCAGGTGCCTTCTTTGCTGGCAGCAAGCATGGCAGATGAAGGTGTCTTCAGTCCTCTCTAATGAGGAGGTTGATGACGTTTATGCCAGCAGCAAGAGTGGCAAATGAGGGCAGGCCTCAGGCCCTCCCCCCTGTTAAGGTAGTTGGTGTCTTCTCTCATCAGATGAGTGAAAATTTTTGTTCAGATATGCTTCACTTTGCCCTCATTAATACTGAATTTCCTTTCCTATTGGCCAGGAATAAAAATGGAGGCATACAGCCCAGCAGCAAGACCCTTTCAGAAGGAGATATTAGAGGCAGGAGAGAAAACCTCTCATGCTGTCCAAGTTGGAACCATCAGGGAGCTTCTGTCTGGGGCAAATCCACACCAGATTAAGCAGGAGCCAGGAGAGGGACTGGAGCAGCACTGGGAATCTCAGTGGCAGGACTTTGTGAAGACGACGCAGTCCTCTCGCTCGAGGCGGAAAAACCCACCGTTGCCTCAGCCCCGGTCAGGAGGAGGGCTGAGGGGAAATCCGGCCTCCTTCAAGGCCGCAGCTGACACTGGCCAGTGGCTTAGAAAACTGGGCGTGACCCAAACCTTGCAGTGCCCTGATGGAAAAGGCCGCGAAGCCTGCGATCAGCTCATTTCCTCTGTGAAAGTAAAGGAAGAGATGGTGGATGAGGAAGAGCCCGCCAGCCTGGAGACGGAGCGCCAGCAGTTCCGGCGCTTCTGCTACCAGGAGGCCGAGGGCCCTCGAGAGGTTTTCATTCAGCTCCAGGAACTTTGCTATCAGTGGCTGAAGCCGGAGAAGCACACCAAGGAGCAGATCCTGGAGCTGCTGGTTCTGGAGCAGTTCCTAATTATCCTGCCCCCAGAAATGCAGAGCTGGGTGAAGGAATGTGCGCCGGAGAGTTGTGCCCAGGCAGTGGCCCTGGCAGAGGATTTCTTGCAGCGGTTGCAGGAGGCGGATGGCCTGGAAGACAAGGTAAGCACCCTTCATCCTCTCTACATCAGGATGTGCAGAGATGGTGAGACTAACTGTAGAATTCATTGGTACCTTGAAGACTAACTGTACCTTAAAGATGAATTCAGGTGGGTAGCTCTGTTGGTCTGGAGCAACAGAACAAAGTTTGAGTCCTGTGGCAACTTTTAAGACCAACAAGTTTAATTCTGGGTCAGTGTCCCCTCTAAGCTGAGTTAGTGTGAGCTAGCTCACAGTTTTTTAGCCTCCAGCTCACAGATTTTTTGTCCTAGCTCAGGAAGGACGGCTCCAGAGCAAGCTAATTTATGCAGTAGTCAAATTGCTCACTCACAACTTTAATGCCAGTCGCTCACAAAGAAGAAATTTTGCTCACAGGACTCTGCAGCTTAGAGGAAACATTGTTCTGGGTATACGTTTTTGTGTGCATGTGCACTTCTTGAGATAACAGTGAAACAGATTTCTACAACTGTTACATATAGGTAGAGGGGGGGTTAGTTGCCAGGATGGGCTAGTTAGAGTCAAGATGCATAAGTAACTGGGTGATAAGTATAATCCAATCTCAGTGATACTTATCGCCCCATCACTTATGCATCTTGACTTTAACTAGCCCATCCTGGCAACTAACACCCCCCCCCCCACACACCTATATGTAACAGTTGTGGAAATCTGTTTCACCGTATCTCAAGAAGTGCGCATGCACACAAAAACTTATACCCAGAATTAAACTTTTGGGGGTATTTTTTTGCAATTTGTGTGCATGTATGCGCGTGTGCATGCCCTTGCCTGGAAGTCATGGTGACCTCTGGTGACTCCTACTGGGTCACGGAGGACATTCGGAGAAGTGGCTTGAAAGCCTGCCTTTGGCCTCCTGGCCCTGGTAGTCTCCGGAGGTCTCCCATCCAAGTACTTGCCAGGGTCTGCCCTTCTTAGCTTCCGAGATCGGGCTTGCCTGGGCTATCCAGGTCAAGGCATGCCTAGAATTAAACTTGCTGGTTGTAAAGGTGCCACTGAACTCAAATTTTGTTCTTTACCTTAAAGACTCACTGTAGAATTCAGTGGCACCTTAAAGACTAACAATTTATTCCAGCATATGTTTATGCTAGTCAGTGCTTCGCTTCATCAGAGGCATTGGAGTGCATGCCAACAGCAGATATAATTAAAGTTACAACCACAGAAAGGTGGGAGTGGGGAGATGCTATGAAGAGAGGCCGGTCCGAGTGTGTGGCCCCATCTCCCCATGGGGTAAGTGGACCGGAGTGGACTCTTTGCTCTCAGTTTTTTAGGTACAGTTTGCATTTGGATGGAAAGGTCTGTGCCTGAGGGTTGTTGGGTTTCTGCTCCAGATGGCTCGATGCAGTGCCTTCTGCGATGAAAAACTCTAGACGGGTAGCCCTGTGAGTCTGCTGCAGCAAAATAAAGAACAAGGAGTTGAGCGGCACCTTAGAGACTAACAAAATCCAGGGAGAGGCTGTGGCACGGTGGCTGAGCCTCTGCTTTGCATGCAGGTAAATCCCAGGTTCAGTCCCCGGCATCTCCACTTAAAAAGACCAGGCAGTAGGTGACGTTAAACCCCTCCACCCGCAATCCTGGAGAGCTGCTGCCAGTCTGATTAAACAAGACTGATCCAGATGGACTGATGGTGTGCTTCAGTGTAGGGCAGCTTCATGTGTTCGTTCATAAGGTTTTGAGAGTCACCGCTGAGATGCATGAAGTGTAAATGCAAAAAATTCATCTCGGTGGAGAGATATAAACCTAAGTGACAGTGTGTTGAGGAAGCACCTGGTTCAATCCCTGGCACACACACCCCCACACACTAAATAAGGATCTTGTGCGGGATCTTGTACACGAAAAAGCCAATGCCAGTTGGCACATAGGTTCAACAGACAGGTGGGGTGTTCAAGAGACTGGTAGTCTGTTCAAGTAGTAAGTTCAACAGACCTGTAGTCTGACTTGGTATAATGCATGTTCACCAGCAAACTAGCACTGCTTTCAGAAGGAGCCATGGTTCAGTAGCAGAACATCTGCTTGGCGTGCAGAAGGCCCCCAGTTCAATCCCCGGGATCTTCAGTTAAAAGGATCTGGCAGTTGTTGTTGTTGTTCAGTCGCACAGTCGAGTCCGACTCTTCGCGACCCCATGGACAATCTCCCGCCAGGCTCTCCTGTCTTCCGCCGTCCTCCGAAGTTGGCTCAATTTCATGTTCGTTGCATCGCTGACACTGTCTAACCATCTCATCCTTTGCCGTCCCCGTCTTCTTTGACCTTCAATCTTTCCCAGCATCAGGGTCTTTTCCAGTGAGTGCTCCCTTCTCATTTGGTGGCCAAAGTATTTGAGCTTCAGTTTCATTATCTGGCCTTCCAGGGAACAGTCAGGGTTGATTTCTTTGAGGATTGACTGATTTGTTCTTCTTGCAGTCCAAGGGACTCTCAAGAGTCTCCTCCAGCACCATAGTTCAAAAGAATCTATTCTTCGGCGCTCGGCCTTCCTTATAGTCCAACTCTCACAGCCATACATGACTACTGGGAATACCATTGCTTTGACCATGCGGACTTTTGTTGGCAGGGTGATGTCTCTACTTTTTATCATGCTGTTTAGGTTCGCCATCGCTTTCCTCCCAAGGAGCAGGCGTCTTTTAATTTCATGGCTGCAGTCACAGTCTGCAGTGATCTGGGATCCCAGGAACGTGAAGTCTGTCACTACTTCCACGACTTCCCCTTCTATTTGCCAAGGAGTGATGGGGCCGGATGCCATGATCTTAGTTTTTTTGATGTTGAGCTTCAAGCCCACTTTTGCGCTCTCCTCTTTTACTCTGAGCAAGAGGCTCTTTAGATCCTTTTCACTTTCAGCCATTAGAGTGGTATCATCTGCATATCTGAGGTTGTTGATCTTTTCCCCAGCAATCTTAATTCCCGCTTGTGATTCATCCAGGCCAGCATTTCGCATGATGTACTCTGCATATATATTAAATAAGCAAGGCGACAATATACATCCTTGTCGTACTCCTTTTCCTATGCTGAACCAATCAGTTGTTCCATATCCGGTTCTAACTGTCGCTTCTTGGCCCTTATACAGGTTTCTCAAGAGACATGTGAGGTGGTCTGGTACTCCCATCTCTTTAAGGACCTGCCATAGTTTGTTGTGATCCACACAGTCAAAGGCTTTAGCATAGTCAATGAAGCAGAAGTAGATATTTTTCTGGTACTCTCTTGCTTTCTCCATAATCCAGCGAATGTTGGCAATATGATCTCTCGTTCCTCTACCTCTTCGAAACCCAGCTTGTACTTCTGGTAGTTCTCTATCCACGTACTGTTGAAGCCTAGCTTGTAGGATCTTGAGCATGACCTTGCTAGCGTGTGATATGAGTGCAATTGTGCGATAGTTTGAACATTCCTTGGCATTGCCCTTCTTTGGGATTGGAATGTATACTGACCTTTTCCAATCCTGTGGCCACTGTTGCGTTTTCCAAATTTGCTGGCAAATGGAGTGCAGAACTTTAACAGCATCATCTTCTAAGACTTTGAATAGCTCAGCTGGAATACCATCACCTCCACTAGCTTTGTTGTTAGCAATGCTTTCTAAGGCCCATTTAACTTCACATTCCAGGATGTCTGGCTCGAGGTCAGTGATTATACCGTCGTGGTTGTCAAGGACATCGAGGTCTTTCTTGTATAGTTCTTCTGTGTATTCTTGCCATCTTTTCCTAATCTCTTCTGCTTCTGTTAGGTCCCTACCGTTTTTGTCCTTTATCATGGCCAGCTTTGCATGGAACGCTCCCTTGATTTCTCCAACTTTCTTGAAGAGATCTCTAGTCCTTCCCATTCTATTGTTTTCTTCTATTACTTTGCACTGTTCATTCAGGAAGGCCTCCTTATCTCTCCTTGCTGTTCTCTGGAAATCTGCGTTCAGTTGGGTAAATCTTTCCTTTTCGCCTTTGCCTTTCGCTTTCCTTCTTTCCTCTGCTATTTGTAAAGCCTCATCAGAAAGCCACTTTGCTTTCTTACATTTCTTTTTCTTTGGGATGGTGGTGATTGCTGCCTCCTGTACGATGTCACGAACCTCTGTCCATAGTTCTTCAGGCACTCTATCTATCAAATCCAGACCCTTGAATCTATTCTTCACCTCTACTGTATATTCATCAGGGATGCGATCTAGGTCAAACCTGAATGGCCTCGTGGTTTTCCCAATTTTCTTCAGTTTAAGTCTGAATTTTGCAATGAGTAGCTCATGATCTGAACCACAGTCAGCTCCAGGTCTTGTTTTTACTGACTGGATAGAGCTTCTCCATCTTTGACTGCAAATTATATAGTCAATCTGATTTCGGTGTTGCCCATCTGGTGATGTCCATGTGTAGAGTCGCCTCTTAGGTTGTTGGAAAAGGGTGTTCGCTATGACCAGTGTGTTCTCTTGACAAAACTCTGTTAACCTTTGCCCTGCTTCATTTTGCTTTCCAAGGCCAAACTTGTCTGTTATTCCAGTTACCTTTTGACTTCCTACTTTAGCATTCCAGTCCCCTATGATGATGAGGACATCATTTTTTGGTGTTAGTTCTAGGAGGTGTTGTAGGTCTTCATAGAACCGGTCCACTTCAGCCTCTTCTGCATCAGTGGTTGGGGCATAGACTTGGATTACTGTGATGTTGAATGGTTTGCCTTGGAATCGGACAGAAATCATTCTGTCATTTTTGAGATTGTAGGGGGGATCTGTGGCTCCCCCAGCTGCCTGAAATTCTAGGATTGCTCAACAATTCCCAGGATCTCTGGGAGGCTGTGCTGATCATCAGCCGTTTGCATAAAACTCTCTGGCTAACTTTATTTCTTGAGAAAGATGCTTTTCATTAAAGCTGCTCTGTTTACTGAGTTGATCGGTTATAGTGCAAATCAGACCCTTGGCCTGTAAAGACCAGTACTGTCGTATCTGAGTATTCTCTCTGATGGGCAGTGACCAGTCTTCCAAATCACACAGGAAGTTGCCTTAGACTGAATCAGATCCTTGATCCATTAAGGCCAGTATTGTCTATTCAGACTAGCAGCAGCTCTCCAGGCTTTTAGGCAGAGGTTTTTCACATCACCTACTACCTGGTCCTTTTTAACTGAAGATACCCAGGATCAATGTTCCCTCTAAGCTGTGGAGTCATGTGAGCAAAAATTCTACTTTGTGAGCTACTGGCATTAAAGTTGTGAGCGAGCCATTTGGCTACTGCATTAAATTGGTTTGCTCTGGAGCCCTCCTTCCTGAGCTAAAACAAAAATGTGTGAGCTGGAGGCTAAAAAACTGTGAGCTAGCTCACACTAACTCAGCTTAGAGGGAACAGTGCCCAGGATTGAACTTGGGACCTACTGCATGCCAAGGAGATGTTCTACCACTGAGCCATGGCCCTTCCCCAAAACAATTTGGTATCTAATGAAGGGTGCTTTCTGTCTTGAAAGCTTATCTAGTTGGTCTTTATGATGCTACTGGACTCAAATCTAGCTGTTCCCGAAAACAAGTGTGCCTTTTCCACCTTTAGAATAATGGTGTCAAGATTTGATTGATTAACCAATTCAGTCATTGAGAAAATAAGGGCCTTGCTGGGTTGGACCAAGAGTCCCTGTAGCCCAGCATCCTGTGTCCCAAAGTAACCAACCAGATGCCCTGTCCATAAAGAAGGCAAGAAGGGGAAAGCCCTCTCCTGTGGTTGCTTCCCCATAGTTAATATTTAGAAATCTACTGTGTCTGAATGTGGAGGTTCCATTTACCATCAAGGCTAACATCTGTTAACAGGAATAATGAATTTATCTAATCCGCTTTTACAGCTTTTTAAACTCAAGATGATCATGTCATCTTCTGACAAAGAATTCTCTTAAGTTATTGCTTTGAACAAAGGAGTACTTCCTTTTGTCTGCCCTGAATCATTTGCCCATCAACGTCATTGTGGGCTTCTGAATTGTAATATGATGGGGGAGGGGGTGAGCCTGTATCCATTGTCTGCACTTTGTTAAACCCCTGTAAGTCTCCCTCCAGTTGGTGTTTTTTTTTTAAATAAACTTAAAATGCCCTACAATTCTTTGGAAAGGATGCCATAACCTCAGCATCACCCCCAAGAAGTCCTTATCTCTTGTGATCCTCAGTGGTTCTTCGTTTCTTTCAGCAGGCAATGGCCAAGCATATGAAAACGAGGAGGAGAGCTTCCCTTTCGAAAGACACCAGCAAGTAGGCGTCAGTGGGCTGTCCTTGGCAAGACTCAATGGGAAATTTTTCCAGGTCTGTGAGCTGGAAGAAATGTCTAGGAGTCAGCAGAGGTTAGAGAACTCCCAGGAAAACCAGACAGCCAAGCAAGCTTTCCTTTGCGGCGAAAGTGACCGAGGCTTACCAAGGGGAACCTTCCAGGAGGGAAGCCATAAAGCGAAGAGAAAACGGGCCAGCCCCAACTGGGGAACGGTCTTACGTCGGAGCTTTGAATTTCCAAGGAATCAGAAAATGCCAAAGTTGTATACCTGCACGTATTGCGGGAAGATCTCTAACAACAGCGCACACATGATAATACACGAGAGGACCCACACGGGTGAGAAACCATATAAATGCTCCGAGTGTGGGAAGTGCTTCAGTACAAACTGTAACCTCATGAAGCACACGAGAGTCCACACAGGTGAGAAGCCGTATAAATGCTTGGACTGCGGGAGAAGCTTCAGTGACAAAGCCTCCCTTATCGTACATGAAAGAACCCACACAGGGGAGAAACCCTATGAGTGCCCAGAGTGTGGGAAAAGCTTCACCTCGAGCTCCAACCTCATAACGCACAAAAGGGTCCACACGGGTGAGAAACCTTACAAATGCTCTGAGTGCGGGCAAAGCTTTGTCCACAGGCCTCAGCTTGTCATACATCTCCGGACGCACACAGGGGAGAAGCCATACGAATGCCTAGAGTGTGGCAAAAGCTTCAATCAGAAAGCCGATCTCATTATCCATGGTAGGACCCATACGGGAGAAAAGCCATACGAATGCACTGAGTGTGGGAAGAGCTTCATTTCTAGCTCGTACCTTAGGAAACACGAAAGGCTGCACACAGGAAAGAAAGCTCAAGCTGGGGAAGAAACACACAAATGTACGTACTGCCGAAAAAGCTTCATCAGCCGATCCAAACTTCTCATCCACGAGCGAACACACACAGGGGAGAAACCATTTGAGTGTGGTGAGTGCGGGAAAAGCTTCAGCACGAGCTCAAACCTTGTCAATCACAAAAGGGTACACACGGGAGAGAAACCCTACCAGTGTTTAGATTGCGGGCAGAAGTTCAGTACTAACTCGAACCTCGTCAATCATAGGAGGGTACACACAGGAGAGAAACCTTATGAGTGCTCGGATTGCGGACAAAGCTTTGGTCATAAAGCATCACTTAGGAGGCACAAGAGAATCCATGCAAGAGAGACGACCACTTGAATGCTTGGACTCCACATAAGGCGTTGATTCCAACTCTCTGCATAAATTAGAGGCAGGTTGCTTCAGAAAAAGGATTGTTTGCTTAGGTCCAATACGGGGCTGCATAACACAGCTCAAGGTGTCCTTTTTACAAAAGACCAAAAAGTAGGCCAATATTTGGGCAGAGACCTTCATATTTTATAAGCAAGGCACGGACAGCTTTATTCACAGGACTTCTTTCGGAGAACAGAGGTGAAGATGTTTCTTACAAGCACATGCATCACGCAACATCACAAAACTAAGTGTCAGTTTTTCCAAGTTATACAGATGTTTGCTTTGTGGGTCATAAAATATTTTTTTGATCCATAGATCATAAAATGTATGTGACCTGTCTTTGCAACAGTTGTGTGGTCCCAGCTATTCCAGATTCCTAAATTCAGGATTCCAATTGAGTACTTGGTTCTTCCCAACTTGTCATGGGCTGAGGGTTATGTTGAGCAAACAGGTCATGTTGGCATCAGGTCACCAATCCATGTATGACTGGGTGGCTTCCATCTTATGAGGCGAGCTGGTTCCCCCCCCCAAGAATCCCACAGCCTGTTAGTGTATGTTAAATATACAAAGGGAAGACTGCCTACTCAGGATCTCTTAACACTTAAAACAGAATAAATCTAGGGACTGCGTGTGTCACCACAATTAGTTACCTGACTGTATAGCACCCTTCTTTAAATATCTACGCTGTCTGCTGTCAGATCCAGAAAAAGTTCCTTGTACTTGCCTCCAAAGCCCTCCATGGTCTTGTTCCATGCCCCTCCCCATACCCTGATGCACCTCTCCCCATGACCTTTCCTTTGGCTGCAACACCATCACCCACCTAAATCTCAACTGGTCCCTGAAATGACTCTGCCCTTTCTTCCCTTGGTGCCCATTATGCTTGGAACCACCTCCTGATACACCCATGAGAGGTTCATAGTTCTCTATCTCCCTCATCAGAACTCCCTCTTCTGATTAGGACTTTGGCACAACCCCAAATCTTCACCCTCAACTGAACCTAAGCCTGTGTAACCAAAGAAACACAGGTCATTCTCCTTTACCTTCTCAATCTATAGACCACCACCACCCGAAAACAAGTGTTTTAGGCAAGTTTTAGGGCAAGTTTTAGTGGCAAGTTTTAGGGTGTAATCTCCTTAGGGCGGGGATCTGTTGTTCTTCTACAGTGGGGTCTCCACCTTGGGAATTATGACACAGGGTGGTGGGCGCAAGCACAAAATGGCTGCTTCAGAAGGTGGTGCCAACCACAAAAGGTCAGGGGGTGAAGTTATGCAGAACACTAACAGTAAACATTCAGCATCTTTGCAGTAGCATCTTGTGTCTTTTAAAACGAGCATATTTGAAAATATTTTGTTTGTACAGTTTAAAGGTAAAGGTTCCCTTGCTCAAAAGCCAGTCGAATCCGACTCTAGGGTTGCGGTGCTCATCTCCGTTTCCAAGCCGAAGAGCCAGCGCTGTCTGAAGACGTTTCCATGGTCATGTGGCCAGCATGACCTTCACATTTTTTAAAAAATATTTTGTTTGTACAGTTTAAAGGTAAAGGTTCCCTTGCTCAAAAGCCAGTCGAATCCGACTCTAGGGTTGCGGTGCTCATCTCCGTTTCCAAGCCGAAGAGCCAGCGCTGTCTGAAGACGTTTCCATGGTCATGTGGCCAGCATGACCTTCACATTTTTTAAAAAATATTTTGTTTGTACAGTTTAAAGGTAAAGGTTCCCTTGCTCAAAAGCCAGTCGAATCCGACTCTAGGGTTGCGGTGCTCATCTCCGTTTCATAGGCCTGTATCCCCACCTGACGCAATCCTCTTCCCACAGCAGAGTGGCGGGCGGTTGTGTCATTTTGTCACACACAGAGAATACCGTGTGTTCGGCACAAAGGCCCCAATTCACAGTTTTTCATGCAAGGGGTCCCCAGGTTTGGTCCCTGAAATCTCCAGTTAAAAAGATTCGTGGTGCCAGGAAAACCCTTCTCTTCCTAAGACTGAGCAAAGATGTTACCACTCCAGGAGAATGATACTAGTTTAGATGAGCCAGTGGTCTGACTCACTGTGAGTTAGCTTCACATGTTATAGGTGTTGATCAGCAGATGGAGCCCTTTAGATGCAGAAGATTCAGTCCTTGGAATCTCCAGCTGAAAGATCTTCGGTAGAAGCCAGTGCTGGGTTCTCCCTGTCTTTGACTGATCACGTTCTAAACTCTGATAGAGAGCCAATGTAGTGTAGTGGTTAGAGTGTCAGGTTATGATCAGGAAGACCCAGGACTGAGTCTCCACTCTGCCAGGTGTGACCTTGGGTCAGTCACAAGTTCTTTCAGAGCTGTTCTCTCAAGAGCAGTTCTCAAAAGAGCTCTCTCAGCTCCACCTACCTCACAGGGTGTCTGTTGTGGGGAGGGGAAGGGAAAGGAGATTGTAAGCCCCTCTGAGACTGAGTGAAGGGCGGGGTATAAATCCAATCTCTTCTTCTTCTAGACAGTACTGGAAAAGAGGGCCCCAAGGTCTGACTCCTCTGATGGAACCAGACCCCTGCCTTGAAAGCAGAAAATCCCCAGTTCAAGCCTATTTGCTTTCAGAAGTGTGTCAGGTGTTGGGAAAGTCCGTGGAGAGCCACTGCTAGTCAGAGAAGATAGCTTCGTATATTTGTTGTTTTGGGAGAAACTGTGGCTTAGCCATAGAGCACCCACTTCACACATGGAAGATCCCAAATTCAACCTTTGGCTTTTCTCCACCTGAGGCCCCGGACTGGCACTGCCAGCCGGACTAGACAGTTCTAGCATAAACAGGCCAATGAGTTGACTGCATTTCAGGCAGCCTCATCTATTTTTTCCTCAAGAAAGGGATGGGAATTGCACATGCTGGGCTTTGCCCTCAGCCTGTAGTGTCTGTGTTATACTGGGCATCCAAAGGTGAGTTTGTGAACCCAAACACTGTTGGATCTGAAGGTTGGTATCAGTAGGCCAAAGTTATCAAACCTCATTTGGCTTCTAAATATAAAGACAGTCACGCCCTTCCCTCTGTCTGCCCTGTGGGACTTCCCTTGCCTAGGTCAAGGGGATAAATCTAGTTGTAGAGAAGTTGCCTGTAGCCAAGTGAGGTGACGGTCCATGGTGGATTTGACATAGTATACCTAGCCTATTGATATAGTATACTCTTGGTAATA
The DNA here is from genome assembly GCF_001447785.1 of Gekko japonicus. Classification (NCBI taxonomy): domain Eukaryota; kingdom Metazoa; phylum Chordata; class Lepidosauria; order Squamata; family Gekkonidae; genus Gekko; species Gekko japonicus. The sequence goes on from NW_015159848.1 coordinate 52,083, forward strand.
TTAATTTTAGTTTTGTCTTTCGTTACCTGAGTTTGATAGTTCATTGGCTGTATTTTACTTTAGGGCTGTGGAATAAAGTTTGTTGAGTTTGTAAACCTTCGGCTCCTGTTGTTGAGTGGCTACGGGAGAAAAACAGCCAGAAATGTGGTGGAAAATGGGATTTATTCTTTTTGAAATTTGATCTGCAGATCTATCAAGAGACAGATGGTTGCTGGGTTAAGAAGCAAAAACAGACCAAAGGAGATAATTTGGTCTCTTGACAGTAGAATAGTAAAATATAGTTTGTCACAGGTTATCCCATTGTTTCTCTAAAAAGGCTTAGTAGTGCTTTAAATGGTTTAAATGGAAAAAGTTTGAGTCCAGTGGCACCTTTAAGACTGACAGTTTAATTCTGAGTATAAGCATGCACACAGAAACTTATTTTTGTTGTTCAGTCGCAGTCGACTCTTTGCGACCCCATGGACCAGATCACGCCAGGCCCTCCTGTCTTCCGCTGTCCTCTGAAGTTGGCTCAATTTCATGTTCGTTGCATCCATGACACTGTCTAACCATCTCATCCTTTGCTGTCCCCGTCTTCTTTGACCTTCAATCTTTCCCAGCATCAGAGTCTTCTCCAGTGAGTGCTCCCTTCTCATTTGGTGGCCAAAGTATTTGAGCTTCAGTTTCATTATCTGGCCTTCCAGGGAAGAGTCAGGGTTGATTTCTTTTAGGATTGACTGATTTGATCTTCTTGCAGTCCAAGAAGATCAAATTAAACTTTAACAAATTAAACTTTGTCGGTGCCACTGGACTCAGACTTTGTTCTATTGCTTCAGACCAACACGGCTACCCACCTGAATCTACCTGTAAGGTAGGTTAGAGTAGAAGGAAGTAACTGGCCCAATGTTCTCCAATGAGTAAATTAATCTTGGGTGGGGGACCCTCCACTGCCAACCTTTGGCGCACGGTTGTGGTGGAGAGTGCCATCAAGTCACAGCTGACTTACAGCGACCCTGTAGGGTTTTCAAGGCAAGAGACATTCAACAATGTACCTCCCTCTGAGTAGCAGCCCTTGACTTTCTCGGTGGTCTCCCATCCAAGCACTAATTAGGGCTGGCCCTGCTTAGCTTCCAAGATCTGGCAAGAGCAGACTAGCCTGGGCCATAATGCGCTTTATGCCAATGAAGCCTCCAGGGGGATAGATTTGTTGCCCAAAACTACCCTTCAGGAGTTGGGCCTCACAGCCAGTAGGAGTATCTAGAGCAGTGATGGCGAACCTTTTAGAGACCGAGTGCCCAAACTGCGACCCCAAACCCACTTATTTATTGCAAAGTGCCAACACGGCAGTTTAACCTGAATACTGAGGTTTTACTTTAGAAAAAACAACTCATACATTAACTTAAGATGATCTAAACAAAGTAAGGAAAGCAATCCCAAATGCTTTCGTTTACTTAAAATTATTTGGCAGAGAATTCGACACTTTAACGATGGGCTGGGCCTGGCTGAGGTGATGGCACGCGTGCCCACAGAGAGGGCTCTGAGTGCCACCCCTGGCACCCGTGCCATAGGTTCACCACCACTGATCTAGAGTATATCACATCTTTGTCACAGTCTTACTCCGAGGAGCACAGGGTGGCCCTTTCTCAGTTTTATCGTCACACCAGCAACCCTGTAAGGTAGGTTACACTGAGTGTGTAGGACTCGGCTCAAGGTCACCTAGGGAGCTTCACAGCAGACTGCAGATTTGAACTTGTAACAACCAGATCCTACCCATGCTAGCCACTATGCCAGAGAAGTAGAATTACCAACCTCTCAAGTGGTGACTGGAGATCTTCCACTGTTACAACTGATCTCCAGTCAACAGAGATCAGTTCCCCTTGATAAAATGGTTGCTTTGGAAGGTGGGCTCTATGGCATTCTGCCCCACTGAAATCCCTCCCATCCTCAATCCTCACCCTCATCAGCCTCCACCCCCCAAAATCTCCAGGTATTTCCTAAACCAGAGCTGGCAACCCTCCACACAAGTATAGGAAGTGCTAGAAAGTTAGGCATCAACTTTCCACTGATGGTCATGGAGTGTCGTTGGGTATGAGGACGCTTCTATCTACAGCCTAAAGGTAAAGGTTCCCTTGCTCGAAAGCCAGTCAAATCCGACTCTAGGGTTGCGGTGCTCATCTCCGTTTCAAAGCCGAAGAGCCAGCGCTGTCGGAAGATGTTTCTGTGGTCATGTGGCCGGCATGACTAAACACCAAGGCGCACGGAACGCTGTTACCTTCCCACCGAAGTGGTACCTATTTATCTACTTGCAATTCCTTGCTTTCAAACTGCTAGGTTGGCAGGAGCTGGAACTAGAGACAGGAGCTCATTCCGTCATGCAGCACCCGGGTCTCGAACTGCTGAACTACTGACCTTCCACAGCCTGCAGTTCAGCGTCTCAACCACTTGAGCCACCGCAGCTCCATATACAGCCTGGAGAGGTACAGTTCAGGAAAAGATTTTACACTTGATTCTAGGGGTTGTATCCATCTACCCAATTCATTTTTCTCCTGCCCTTCCTCCGCAGAGCATAGGGTGAGGATGGTAATAGCTTTCCCCTCCTCATTTTTATCCTCACACAGCCCTGTGGGGTAAGTTAGGCTGAGAGCAGATGAGCAAAGTCCCTTACCAATTTGCATGATAGGGGGTGGGACTTGAACTTGAATTTCCCTCATCCTAGTCTGCTATTCTAACCATCATCCCAGGGTCCCCAACCTTTTTGAGCCTGTGGTCACATTTGGAATTTTGAGAGAAGGTGGTGAGCACCAGCCTGAAAATGGCTCCCACAGGAGGTGGACCCAAACCAAACCCCAAATGGCTTTTGCAGGAGGCGGAGCCAGATGGAATACTTCCCTCCTCAAACCTCTTGGGCAGAAGCACACGCTGATGAAGGAAAGCCCAGGTGCTTAACAGTCTTCCTGGTCCTCCAGTGGAAAAACCCTTTCATTTGAATGAGGGCAGCCAATAACATGACTTCCCTCAAAATAGCCCTACCCATTTTCTGAAGAGCTTGGTAGGGGCACCAAGGAAAATATTGGTGAGCACCATGTTGAGGAAACCTGTGCTTCGCCTCTTGTACAAATGTGAACCAAGGCTGAGAAGTGGTGTGTGTGTGTGTGTGTTTAATTCTGCCCTTTGACACCTCTCAGGTCCCCCTTTCCTCTGTAGCTAAGGTTAAATTTTGTCAATAGGCCTGTTCACAAATTACAGTGAATACTTGCATTTTATTTATATGTGCCTTAAGTAATTCTCAAGGAGCTGCGGTGGCTCAAGTGTTTAAGACGCTGAACTGCAGGCTGTGGAAGGTCAGTAGTTCAGCAGTTCGAGACCCAGGGTGCCGCATGATGGAGTGAGCTCCCGTCTCTAGTTCCAGCTCCTGCCAACCTAGCAGTTCGAAAGCAAGAAATTGCAAGTAGATAAATAGGTACCACTTCGGTGGGAAGGGAACAGCGTTCCGTGCGCCTTGGTTTTTAGTCATACCGGCCACATGACCACGGAAATGTCTTCAGACAGCACTGGCTCTTCGGCTTTGAAACGGAGATGAGCACCGCAACCCTAGAGTCGGACTTGACTGGCTTTCGAGCAAGGGAAACCTTTACCTTTACCTAAGTAATTCTCAGGTTACTTTCAACCCATGTACAGCTGAATGAGGGACTGAAACGGCACACTTATCTAGGTAGTGGTCCCTGGTTTCATTTGTAAAGTGGACGAGCGTTCGCTCTTCATGAAGGATGTATGTGCCTTCAATCTAACATGTGAACAGCGTCTCTGAAAACTGTGATGGGACAGAGGCCTCTGGGCATGGCTGAAGCTGATGGCCTTCTTGTTTGTTCCCAGCATTTGGTATTCACAGGTATGCTGCTTCTGCATTTGGAGGTTCCATTTGGCATTCATGGTTGCCAACTCTGGGTTTGAGAGTTCCTGGGGATTTGGGGGGTAGAGCCTGGAGGGGATGGGGTTTGTGGAGGGGAGAGACCTCAGTATGATGCCATAAAGTCCACCCTCCAAAGCAGCCATTTTTTCTCCAGGGGAACTGATCTCTGTCGCCTGGAGCTATAATTTTGGGAGATCGCCAGGCTCTACCTGGAGGATGGCAACCCTAACTCAGGGGCATTGATACAATTATCTACCATATATTTTTAAAAAACAAACAAACAAACAAACAAACAAATAAATAAATAAATAAATAAAAGGCTTGTAAACCCATGGACCTCTAAGCTGTCCTTGCTCCCTGATGGAAGTAGCTCGCATAAACACATGAAGCTGCCCTATACTGAATCACACTTTCGGTCTGTCTAGGTCAGTGTATTCTACTCTGGTGATACTCAGTGGCTTGGAAGCCACATCACTTTTTGACATGCCCCCTGTGGCTCTTCTGAGCATTGTTGCCCAATGTGTAGGGTTGCCAGCCTCCAGGTGGGGTCTGGAGATCTCTCAGAGAGTTAGAACTGATCTCCAGGCAACAGAAATCAATTCCCCTAGAGAAATGGCTGCTTTGGAGGGTGGATTCTGTGGGCCTTATACCACCCTGAGGTCCTGCTCCTCCCCAAATTCCTCTCTTCCCAGGCTCCACCCCCAAAATCTCTAAGTATTCCCCAACCCAGAACCGGCAGCCCTACCAATGTGTCACTGCCCCATAGGGTTGCCAGATCCCCCTTAGCCACCCGCAGGGGATGCGGGATAGGGTTGCCAGATCCAGGTTGGGAAACTCCTGGAGATTTGGAAATAGAGCCTGAGAAGGACAGGATCCTCAGTGGGGTACGATGCCATAGAGTCCACCCTCCAAAGCCTCCATTTTCTCCAGGGGAACTGATCTCTGTAGTCTGGCGATGAGGTGTAATTCCTGGGGATCCCCAGGTCCTTATGCCATGTCCCAGGAAAGTGGGCAAGGCCATTGCCTATTACAGTTCATAGCTGCGAGGTGGTTTTCCCATTGAAACGCTGGAACAACTGGAGAACAGGTAAGCTAAAAGCCTCCCTGAGCTGCGAGCCCTGGGCCAGGCACGGGATTCCCCACTCCTCCACATGAAACCAGCTGGGTGACCTTGGGTCAGTCACAGTTCTTTCAGAGCTCTTTCAGCCCCACCTACCTCACAGGGCATCTGTTGTGGGGAAGAGGAAGGAGACTAAGCCACTCTGAGATTCTGAGTGAAGGGCAGGGTATAAATTCAACGCTTCTTCTTGAATACCCACCACACTTCTCCACAGCTTCTGATCTCTCATCTCAGGACTCAAGACGGCAATCAGGAGGCCAGTAAGCTGACCACAGAGAGGAGAAAGTAAAGCGGCCACCAGAAGAGCAGGTTGGCTACAGTGAGGAGTGACTTTACTCCCCTTTCTCCACAGCCAGCTTCCTCTCCTCCAGGTGCCTTGGCAATCTCTTTCACACCTAAGCTGCTGTGCCTCATGCTGAGGAGAGCAGGAAGGCAGAGAGAGGGAAGCCCTTCCCCTCACTCCAGATGCACAAGGGCTGGCTAAGGTTCGACAGGGATGGGGAGAGACAAGTCTACATGCACAGAGGCACTTTGGTAATTATAAAATGTTAGTCACCTTTATATCTATTTTATGTGTACGTTTGGCAGAATGGTGCACAGGGCATACAGCAGTCATGTGGCTCTTCTGGCTGACTGAGGATTATGATGAACGGAACTTTGCCTATTGAAGGATCATACCCCCCCAAACCTTGCTGCTCTCCAAGGTACTATTGGGAGTTGAATCCAATGACAAATGTGGCTCTCTTGAGAGCCGTGACACAAGTAACACTAGTCTACCCTGGTTGGAAGTGGCTCTCCAGGGTCTTTCACACCATCTCCTACCTGAGCCTTTTAAACAGGAGATTCTGGAGGCTGAACCCGAGATCCTCTGTATGCCAGGCTGATACTCTGCCACTGATCCATGCCCCATCCCTCTTTGAGTAGGGCTGTGTGGAGAGTGCTGCCTTTGGAGAAGTGCCCTCACCTCAGCCAAGTCACTGTGTGAGCACACCCTTGAACTGGATTCACTGCTTCCCATTATTTGCCATGCAGTTTGCAAAGGGCTTCAGAAAGTGAAGAGTTACTGGCAGGGCTATTTTTGGGCAAGGAATGCACAGGAATGGAGTTCCGGCTGGCATAATAGGCTACACCCAACAGCAGAAACTCATTAGGATTGGCTACATTAGGGGTGTGTGGCCTAACATGCAAAGGAGTTCCTGCTACAAAAAAAGCCCTGGTTTTGACAACAAACAAGGTAAACAGAATAACAAGCAAAAGGTGGGTGTGGCTGGATGACCACATTTCTGGTAACATGGGGGTGCGTCCTAATGTGCTAATGAGCTGTGCTGGCAGGGGTATGGCCTAATATGCTAATGAGTTTCGGCTGTTGGGTGTGGCCTATTATGCTAATGAGTTCCTGCTGGGCTTTTTCTACAAAAAGAGCCCTGGTTACTGGAACTAAAAAGACCTGCTCACAGCCCCCCCCCCTCATTGCTCTAAGACCAGGTCCCCAGCACGGTGCCTTTTAGAAAGTGGGTGGGGCTAGGTGGCCTGTCCCCCAGCAGGGTTTCTGATTGGCTGTACAGATTGACTTCCATTTCAATGTATCTGAAGAAGTGTGTATGCCCATGAAAGCTTATGCCGTGAATAAAACTTTGTTGGTCTCAGGGCTATTTTTGGGCAGGAGCGCACAGGAACGGAGTTCCGGCTGGCTCCCAAGTTGGCCACGCCCAGCCGGAACTCATTAGCATAATAGGCCACACCCAACAGCCGAAACTCATTAGGATTGGCTACATTAGGGGTGTGTGGCCTAACATGCAAAGAAGTTCCTGCTCCAAAAAAAGCCCTGGGTTTTGACAACAAACAAGGTAAACAGAATCAGAAGCAAAAGGTGGGTGTGGCTGGATGACCACACTTCTAGTAACATGGGGGTGCAGCCTAATGTGCTGTCATGGGTGTGGCCTAATATGCTAATGAGTTTCGGCTGTTGGGTGTGGCCTATTATGCTAATGAGTTCCTGCTGGGCTTTTTCTACAAAAAGAGCCCTGGTTAGTCTTAAAGGTGTCACTGGACTCGTACTTTGTTTTGCTGCTTAAGATCAGCATGGCTCCCCACCTGAATCTATAGACTACAGCAGAGAGAGAACATTCCCTTCTTATCCCCTTTCCTCCACCCACCACCTTGTTGCTTGAAGATACTCTGTGTAAGCTCTAGATCATCATGCTTTGGCTATAACAACCAACAGTGCAGCTGTTAGCATAAGTAAGTAGTGCAGTTAGTCCTTTGTTAGTGTTACTTGTGTTTTGGTATGCATTATGACTCCACTGAACTATATGCCTTGCTTTTAATAACTTTTCTTGAATTTCATCGATAAAGCTTTTTTGCTTCATTTTCATGTGAGTTACTGGGGAGTTGACCCAAATCTATTCAGGCCAGAGTTAGGTTATGTTATGTTACTATTCCAAGGCAGGGTCAGTCTTGATACTCTTAACCCTTCTGGAATTTGTCTACGTGGCATGTCACCTTTTGAAAACTAGAAGGCAAGGATTAAAAAAAAAAGTTTGAACACAAAATCTATAGCCAGTGCGCACATGCATCACCTAAAATGTAAACATTGTATCAATTTATACACTTAAATTTCTAACCTGCCCGCAAATAATGATGGTTTAAAACAAATCTCTGAGAAATGGGTCTATTTTAGAAAACACAAGAAAAATTCAACATTGCTCCAATTACTTTTAGTAGCGGTGCATTCATCAGTAAAACCGGGAAAATATTTCAAATCCCACAATACTTTGTTAAAAACAGACATTTAACTTTTTATGGAGCAGCCCAGAAAAAAGAGTTCATTTCTGCTTTTTAAAAAAATTATTCTTTTCAGAGATCTAGCACTGGCCAAGCAACTGCTAAATCTGGTCCATGTAAATGTTTACTAGGTTCTCATGCTGTGGCCTTTCCAACATGAACATCTTTTGGCCTCTGGGTCCACATGTGGATTTTTTGTTCACGAGAACAGAGGGATAAGCAGGCTTTTCCTCATACGTTTATATGGTTTCTCTCTTGCATGCACTCTTTCATGTTTTCTGCAGTCTGAGCTAGATATGAAGGTTTTCCCACACTGGAAGCACTCGTAGGGTTTCTCCCCTGTGTGGGTTCTCATGTGTTTCGTAAGGGAGGATCTGTGACTCAAGCTTTTGCCACACTCAGAGCACTTATATGGCTTCTCTCCAGTATGAGTTCTCTGATGAGTAATAAGGTTGGATTTCAAGTTGAAGCTTTGCCCGCAGTCGGAGCACTTATACGGTTTCTCCCCTGTGTGAGTTCTCACATGTTTCGTAAGGGAGGACTTGTCGCTAAAACTTTTCTGACAAATGGAACATTTGTATGGTTTCTCACCAGTATGGATCCTCCGGTGCGTTATGAGGTTCGATTTCCAATTGAAGCTCTGCCCACAGTCCAAACAGGTGTACGGCTTCTCTCCAGTGTGTAACCTCTTGTGGTTAATGAACTGATAGCTGGTGCTGAAGCTTTTCCCACACTCAGAGCATTCGTACGGCTTCTGGCCCGTATGCTTTCTCTTGTGTATGACGAGGTCTCCTTTTTGGTTAAAGCTCTTCCCGCAGTCTGAGCATTTGTGCGGCTTCTCTCCCGTGTGAGTCCTCCGGTGCGTCAGGAGATGAGACGTCTGACTAAAGCTTTGCCCGCAGTCTAAACACTTATACGGCTTTTCCCCCGTATGGATCCTCTGGTGCTTATCGAGGATTTTTCTTTGACTGAAACTTTGTCCACACTCTATGCAAGCGTACGGCTTCTCCCCCGTGTGTATTCTCACATGAGAAACCAGATTGCCTTTCTGACAGAAGCTCTGCCCACATTCTGAGCACTGATATGGCTTCTCACCAGTGTGTATTCTTTTATGTTTAGTGAGGTAAGAGGTTGTGTTGAAGCTCTTCCCGCACTCAGAGCATCCGTACGGTTTCTCTCCAGTATGAGTTCTCTCGTGTACAATCAGGTCTGCCCGCCTATTGGCTATTTTACCACAGTACGTGCACGTGTATAGTTTATCCCCTTTTTGCATTCTCTGGTTCTGAGCTAAGTCCTGGCTTTGACAGCTCCTTCTGTATTTTGAGCCCACCTGTTTTCCCTCAGGCCTGAAGATTCCCCTTTGGAAAGTGCTTTTTTGTAAATTGTGTAAAAATGAGTGTTCTTTAATTGCCCATGGATCATTTTCCTGGCAATTTTTGGTCCCCTGTTGATTCCCAGGCATCTCCTCCATCTCATGAGCCCAGAAAGACATGCTTTTGGCTCCTTCCAAAGATACTCCACTCATGTCAGCTTGCTTTTGCCTTTCTGCTGGAAATGCCTCCTCTTCACTCTCCCACCGTTGGTCACCATCTGATGGCACAAAGAGAGAACCATGAGAGAATCTATGCCCTGTACAGGCAACCTCTGCAAAGAGTACAAAGCAAATAAACCAACGAATGTTAAAGACATCGATTTATGAGGGAAAGCGACTGGCTCAGTGAGAGAACTCCTGATTTGCATGTAGAAAATCCCAGGTCTGAACCCTGGCAACTTCTCGTTCAAAGGATCCGGGGAAGAAAGTGTTGGGAAAGACCCTTCTCTGCCTGAGATCCAAGAGAGCAGCTGCCAATCTGATTGGCTGGCACTGCGAGTGAGACCAATGATCTGGGGGCCAAAACTACAAGTGATGGGAGCAATGAATCCCCGTGGCTATTCTGGCACTTAAAAAGGTGTGCTGAAGGGGGGGGGGAGGGACAAGAGCTCCTGAGGCCACCTGCTGTGTGCCCAACCCGAATCAGGGCCTTGCAGCAATTTTTAAAGAACTACACATGCTTCTAAGACGGAGGCACTTGTAGTTTGGCCCTCAGTCAAATATATGATATCATAACGTCCCTCCTAAGTTCCATAATATTATAATTGGAATCTATCCTGATTAGGAGATAAGTTATGAACCTTTCTTTTCAGCTTCGGTGGCTAGTTGCTGTTGCTGGGGGAACATCCACACAGCTGGTGACCCTCCTACGACTGGGACCCATTCACGGTGCTGGCATTGGTCTTTAGAATCCCGTACAGGTTGGGAGCAGCATACCTCAGATGAACTTCCCAGACCCATTATGGTAAACGTCCAGGACCCTTCTTGGAGTGCCCTTGCTGTCTGAGGCGAGATGGGTGGCACGGCATCCCATCTCGGCTATGGCAACAAAACCATGAGATTCCTTCCCCGGGGAGACTATCTATATCTTCCACTAGTGGGTACAGATCTTTTTGTTTTGTTTGATGTCCCTTTATCGACTATCCTTCTTGGTTATGTTTCCAGTTGCTATTGTTGTTGTGTGTGTCTACACACACACACACACACACGGCGTCATAACGTCACTATCTGGTGACGCGCACGCCGGGGTGGGGTTCCCCCCGGGGCCCGATTCCACGGTAGCGGAAATCGGGCCTCCAAAGCGAGGGTTTACCCGCCCCCACTTGGCAGCCCTACACACATGTGTCTGTTTTAAAGTCGGTTTTAATGTTTTCTGTCTGTTGTCTTGAGGGCCCTAATTGGATGGAAAGGCAGAACAAGACTCATGGCTGTGTTGGCCTGAATTTTATCTTCATGAGTTAACTTCATTAGCCTAGCAACAGGCAACTGAGGAGATGGGCCTGTCAGTCTCCCTTGCTCCCCCCCCCCGCAATAAGATAGTACAAAAAGTCCTATCACCCCTTGTAATCTATTGAGTCATCAAGGACCGTATTTTAAAACTGGACTATAATAGTATGTGTAGGGCTTTTTTTTTTAATTTGAAAAAGAGCTGCCAGAACTCTCAAGAGGGAAATGAAGTTTTCCATCTGTATACATTGTCAAAGAGTTTTCGGAACTCTGTTCTAGTGCGTTCCCCCAGAAAAAAAAAGCCCTGAGTACATGTTTTCCTGCCTGGGTTTTTTCTCCTATTGCACTAGGACTATCTTTTCAGCATAAAATACCAAAATATTTATACACATTGACGGTCCCCAAGTTACAATGAGCTAGGCTTGCCAAGTCCCCCCTGGGGGGCGGGGAAACCCCAGCCCCAGAGGCCCGTTCCCCGCCGCCAGCGGATCGGGCCCCGGGGGGAACCCCACCCCGACATGCGCGTCACCCGGAAGTGACGCAACCACGCCGGGCATGCTGGGGGCGGGGCCACGGTCATCTGAGGGAAAACTCTATGGTTTTCCCTCGGATGGTTGTGGCCCCGCCCCCAGTGTGCCCGGCGTCATCACGTAACTTCTGGGTGACGTGCGTGCGGCGCACGCTCCAGACGCCGGACTGGAGTCCCCTGCTCCGGAGGAATTTACACTTGGCAACCCTACGATGAGCCTTTATGATGGCCCGAATGGACACTTTACCATCAGCGGTGTTAACTGGACGTCATTCAAGGATTCCCTATTCTGAAAGAATTTGCTCATGCCCCGTGGGAAGAATTGAGACCATAGCACATATCGTATTTGACTGCCCATTGAGAGCTGAAGCTAGGAAGATGTTTCTTTTGCTTTTATTTTCTCTAATTCGACAACTGAATCTAAGATTAGTTGGCTTCTTTCAGATTCTGATTGCAGTGTTCCCTTGTGTATGGCAAGCAACCCTACATGGACTGTATCTTTGTTCTGTAGTAGCCCATGTGGCTTTTAACAGTAGAATTAAAGTAAACTATTAAGTACATTTTTATCCCACCCTTCCTCCAAGGATCCCAGAGCAGCATGCATGATTCTCCCTTCTTCATTTTACCCTCACTACAACCCTGTGAGCAGGGCTATTTTTGGGCTGGCTTCAGGTTCCGGCTGGCTTCAGGTTTGACCGCGCCCACTACAGCCAAAACCTCTGCGTGCGTGGCTACAGAGGGAAGGCCTGGAGAGTGACCCCCCCGGTGACTCCGAGGCGGGCGGGCCAGGGGGGGCCCCTGGAAGGATCAGGGAAGCAATTAAATGCCTCCCCGTGCCTTCCCTGGCCTGTCCAAGGGCTGGCTTGCCCAGGCTCCCTGCAGCTGCAGGGCACCCAGGCAAGCCAAGGGAAGGCATGGGAGTGTGGTTTAATATGCTAATGATATGCACTATCAGAGTGTGGCCTAATATGTTAACGAGTTTCTGCTGTTGGGTGTGACCTATTATGCTAATGAATTCTTGCTGGGCTTTTTCTACAAAAAAAGCCCTGCCTGTGAGGAAGTTTAGGCTGACAGAGAGTGTGTGACTGGCTGAAGGTCACTCAATAAGCCAGTTAACATGGCTGAGCCCAGATTTGCTCCAGGTTTCCCAGACTTTCACTAGACACTCTTACCGGTTCACCACACTGGTCAATTTAGGGCAGTGAGTGTGTTATGTGTATTATACATGTGTCTATGCATAAGCAGTGAGAACTGGTGGATGAGGTGAGAAGTTACTGAACCCTTCTTGTTGACTGCTCGGCAAATCCAGTTCTGTGGTTTTCTCCCATAGATACAATTTGATTTCCCCACCCACCCCAACCTAGGCACCAAGTCCAGGAAAAAACTGACTGTGAGAAAAAAAATGATGGTGGGGTGGGGAGTCACAGAAAGGGGCATACACTCCCCAACCCTCTGTATTAAAAGTCCTTACCCCCACCTTCCATTAGCATCAGCTACCAGCAGTGTTCCCTCTAAGCTAAGTTAGTGTGAGCTAGCTCACAGTTTTTTAGCCTCCGGCTGGCACATTTTTGTCTTAGGTCAGGAAGGAGGGCTCCAGAGCAAACAAATTGATGCAGTAGCCAAATCGCTCGCTCACAACTTTAATGCCAGGAGCTCACAAAAAAGAATTCTTGCTCACAGGACTCCACAGCTTAGAGGGAACATTGGCTACCAGGTCTGAATTTTGAAGACATAAACTTGCTGGCAGAACATTTAGCTCAGCCCTCATAAAATGTTTCTTCAGGGGACTAGAATCTATGAGTAAGATAGAGCCAGGACCGAAAGAAGCAGATAGAGATTTGCTGAAGCCACACAAAAACCTCTCCAACATCCAAGGATCCGCACTGTGACCATGACCCTTACCCAGCAAGATGGCCTCCAGGAGACCCTCCTTTTTGACTGTCTGCATCTTCACCATGCCTGATGACTCCTGCTTTGCCTTAGAAGAATCAGATTGTGGCATCTAAAACACAAAAGGGTGGGGTGCAAATTTAGAAACACTGAGTGGATGCTTATAGTTAGAGCCAGTACCAAGGAGGGGCAGACTGGAGAGAACTCGGTTTAGATCTCTGCTTAGCCAAGATGTTTACCGGTTGTGCTTGGGCCAGTTACCCTCTTTCAGCGTAACCTACCTTTCAGGGTTGTTGTGGGGATAAAATGGGAACCTCTCTGTGGGAAGAGTAGGACAAGCATAGACAGAGAGCCCTGATCTTCCTCAAACATAGCTCTACAATAAATAAATAGCGACACGTGATTCAAGTTTGGGTTATGTCAAAACCTTATGAAGTGGCTGGGTGGGCGAGCGATTTAAAACACAGGATGGAAATTGTGTTTTTTCGCTGGCTGGGGTTGCTATGGGTCATACAGTGTTCCCTCTAAGCTGAGTTAGTGTGAGTTAGCTCACAGTTTTTTAGCCTCTGGCTCACACATTTTTGACTCAGCTCAGGAAAGGATGGCTCCAGAGCAAACTAATGTAGGCAGTAGCCGAATCGCTCGCTCACAACTTTAATGTCAGTAGCTCGCAAAGTAGAATTTTTGCTCACAGGACTCCACAGCTTAGAGGGAACATTGGTCATGGAGACCCACAGGAAGAAAACAGCCCTGTGCCACCACCTGAGTGAAGGTTTTCAGACCACCTTCCCTAACCTTGCCCTGCATTGTCAGAGGCAAGAAAGAAAAATCCAGATTTCAGGGTCAGACGTTTTCAGTGTGTTTATCTCTGGCTTCAACCATTTGTGACAAAGTTTTCGGAGCCGGTTAAATACCTCTTGGGCCTCATCGGCCTCTTGGTGCCAGCACCGCATCTCCAAGCTGATGGCGTTTTCCTCATGTACAGTCTCTTCCTTCGTGTTCACAGAAGAAGCCATGCTTCTGTAGGCCTCACAGTCCTCTCCACCAATATCTGGCAGGGTATGGATAACACGACTTGCCCTGTGCTTTTGGCTCATGTCAGCTGCTCTCCTGAAGGAGGGCTGAGATTCCTGAGTGGCCTCTCCTGACAAGGGGTCAAACAGTTCTAGAATGGTCCTTGGCGAGTGAGAGGCCTGTGTTTTCAGAAATGCCTGCCACTGGGCTTCCCATCTCTGTGGCAGTCCATTGTCAGTCTCTGGTTTGATTCGCTGTGGATCCACCCTGTTCAGATCCTTGGTGATGGCTCCATTTTGGACAAGATGAAGGCCTCCTTCTCCTGCCTCTGTTCTCTTTTCAGCTTCAGGTCCTGCTGGATCCGGCCCTTCCATTTTTAGCCCTGGGCAGCAGCTCCGGGACTGGAAACGATATCCTGTGTTGAGAAAAGCATCCTGATTCACTTTGAGGCAAAAATTTCCATTCTACAGTTCAATTATTTGTTAGCAACTCTCTCACTATCTGCTTCCATGATAAAGATTAACTGAAGGTCAAACTAGATGTCACATCTTGTCTTGTTCTTCTCTCAGGGGGGGGAGTGAAAAAAAAAGTTCTCAATCTGTCATATTTTTAAGTGTACTACATGAGGTCTATGTTCCTCTTTAATTTCCTTCTCCCCCCCACCCGAACGTACCAACCTCCCTCAGCCTTTCCTTTCATGTTCTGTGTTCACATCTTGTCTTGTTCTCTCAGGGGTTAATCTCAATCTGTCATATTTTTAAGTGTACTACATGAGGTCTATGTAATTTCCTTCTCCCACCCACCTGAACGTACCAACTTCCCTCAGCCTTTCCTTTCATGTTCTGTGTTCAAATGCCCTTACCGTCTTGACAGTTCTTTTTAACTGGTCAACCCCCTTTCTCAACTGTGATGGCCAAAATGGAAAATGTGAAACTAGCACTCTGGTGGCACCAAGTCTAGTACCATTGTGGGAGAGAAGGCAAGCCCTGTGCTAACTGTGGCTGCCATAGAAACCAGAGAACCCCCAAGGAAAGATCAGTTAAAAGAGACACCAACAGGAAAGTAAGATTGACTGAGGAGAAAATGGGGGCCTACATTCAGGCAAAACACTGAAAATGGGTGCAGTCTCTTACTGCCACTTCTGTGGAAAAGAGTAAGAGTCCAGTAGTACCTTAAAGATTAACAAAGTTTGTGGCAGGGCATGAGCTTTCATGAGTCACTGCTCACCTTCTTCAGAGACCTGCTGTATACAGAATTTAGAGTTGCCAAATCTATCTGCTATCCATCTTGATCTTCTCTGTGGAGAACAACAAGGCTGTGGCTCAATGGCAGAGCATCTGCTTGGCTGGCAGAAGTTCCCAGGTTCAATGCCCAGTATCTCCACTTAAGGATCAGGTAGTAGGTGATGTGAAAGATCTCTGCCTGAGATGAACCAAGGATCTGATTCAGTATAAGGCAGCTTCATGTGTTCAAATTCACTTTATTGTTTATATTCTTTTAATGGCATAAACCATCTTGAGCCCACATTTTGTGAGGAAAGGTGGTCTAGGAATCTTTAAATAAATCAATTAATTAATAAACAGAGCTGGAATAAAATGAAGGAGAGGAGAATGAGGGACAGGATCCCCAATGGGGAGAAAGGCAGGATATAAATGAAGTAAGTAAATAAATATTATTTAGTATGCTTTTTAAAAGCATGTTTTACAATCTTTTATCACCATAGGTTCCAGAGGCCTGATTACACCTGACGTCATGCAGGCCAGGAGACCTTTCACACAGTAAACTCTAGTTGCCAAATGCACTGAAAGTAGATTGAAAGTGCATTATTTAGTTTATGTGAAAGAACTATTTAGTCTCCCACCCCCATGTGCCTTGTTTACGGCTGCTGTTGGGACAGAACTTATAATTTCAAGATAGTGCCTTCTTGTATAAGTCTACTGTGTTAATTTGAAGACCTTCCCTAAGGTTGAATAAGCCAGCTCTGGTTAGGGAAATTCCTGGAGCCTTGAGGGCAGTGCCTAGGAAGACAGCTCAGCAGGGATGTGATGCCACAGAGTCCACCCTCCAAAGCTGCCATTTCCTCCAGGGGATACCGATCTCTGTAGTCTGGATGCCCATAGTGCCACTTAAAAAAAGACTGCCATTCCAGTCAGAAAGCTCCTTGTCTGGTTTAGGCAATGGAACTACCAGAGACAGAAAAGATGACTATGCTGGATTAGAACAAAAAAGTGCAGTGGGGAATGGTGGCGGAAAGTGCTGTCAAGTCACAGCTGGATCTCTGTAGTCTGGATGTCTAAAGTGTCAGTCAGAAAGCTCATTGTCTTGTTTAGGCAATGGAACGACCAGAGACAGAAAACATGACTATGTTTCATTAGAACAAAAACGTGCAGTGGGGAATGGTGGCGGAGAGTGCTGTCAAGTCACAGCCAACTCACAGCAACCCTGCAGGTAGGGTTGCAAGATCCGGGTTGGGAAACCCCTGGAGATTTCCGAATAGAGCCTGGGGAGGACAGGGACCTCAGCTGGGGTACAGTGCCACAGAGTCCACCCTCCGAAGCCTCCATAGTCTCCTGGGGAACTGATCTCTGTAGTCTGTAGATTTTGTTTATTTATTTATTGTTTCTATTTGTATCCCGCCTTGCCGGACACGCTGGCTCCAGGCAGCTAACAAGATCCAAATATCATTGCTCCAGGGAATCCCCCAGGTTCCACCAGGAGACTGGCATCCCCACTTGCAGGGTGGTTTGCCATTGTCTGCCTCCGTGTCACGACTCTGGTATTCCTTGGAGGTCTCCCATTCAAATACCAGCCAAGGCTGACCCTGCTTAGCTTAGCTTCCAAGATCTGGCTAGCCTGGGCTATCCAGGTCAGGGCTATGGTGGGGAAACAGGAGGCATGAAAGGGGGAAATCAAATGGGGGCTGAACAGAAGAGCACCTAGGATAAGCAATACCATGTCCGGGTTGACAGAAGTGAAAGCTCTGATAACAAGCTCCTTGCAGTGGCTTGCACATCTGCTTACTGTCATGTTACCATAAAGGTATGCCTGTTTCAGGAGCGCCACTGGAAAGCCTTCCACGTGTGCACGTGTCAATGGCTCTCTGTTGCAAAGTCGTGCATCCTCCCTTTGTCCCCACCACTAATGCATACTAATCTCAACACGCTCCTTTCCAGCCCCCGTATTTTTAAAGCATGGAGCTCTGCAGTCCCGGTCTGGGTGAAAACGGGTGTGCGGGACAAATCCTGCTGTTCCACAGGCGTTCCTGATCTGGAGGACAGCTCCGGGCTGGCTCCCCGCCCCGCCCCCCCGGGTGAAATCTTGCTCCTGCTGCAAGCCGCATTTTCCTGCCCTCCTAGATCAACGACCTTTCTCTGGTTCCTCCCTGTCGATCGCCACGTCTCCGTTTTAAAAAAAAACGCACCAAAAACACCTCTTCCCGGTTTACCTCGCGGAGACGCTGCAGTCCTTGGGAGGCTGCAAAGCCAAAGTTTCCGGTCAATCCCAAAGGCTGCCTCTGCCCAAAGCCATGCAGAAAGACAGGAAAAGGAAGCCCCTGCTCGTTGCCTCTCTAGGCACAACAGCTTCGTCTGGTTAACCCATTCCCGTGTTCATTCCAAACCCACCCCCCTCCAATGTGGGATTATTTTGCCTATCTGGTCCTGAACGGAAGAGGGAGCAAGTTGACGGTCCTTTGTTCCTTTTTCTTAAAAATTTTTTTTTAATCTGGTGCATGTGTGTAGGCTTGCCATCCTCCAGGTAGGATCTGGAAATCTCCTGGAATTGCAATTGATCTTCAGACTAGGGTTACCAGATGTCCTCTTTGGTTTTTTTTGGTGTCGGTCTTCATTTGGGCTCTTAAAAAAACCCCGATGAAAATGCCCTCTTTTTGGGTTGGGAGGCTGAGCGTGTTTTGCCCTATAGTCCCCCCAATGGAGGCAAGCTTCGGCTTAAATAGTAGGGGTATTTAAAATGAGATTTGTCATAGTGATCAGTTGTTTGAAGTAGTCAGTCGGGAAATATGCTCTCTTTTTTGCTTTCCAAACAGCGTTCCGTGCGCCTTGGTGTTAAGTCATGCCGGCCACATGACCACGGAAACGTCTTCGGACAGCGCTGGCTCTTCGGCTTTTAAAGGGAGATGAGCATCGCAACCCTAGAGTAGGACTCGACTGGCTTTCGAGCAAGGGAACCTTTACCTTTACTTTTTAAGCCTAGTGACAACAAGAGAGATCAATTCTCTTGGAGCAAAAATTGGCGGTTATGGCATTATACTCCACTGAGGCCCCTCCCCTCCTCAGGCTCCATCCCCAAATCTCCAGGAATTTACCAACCCAGAGCTGGCAACTCAAAATTTTTTTCCAAGTCAGCTAACAATAATTTAGAAAAGACACCTTACAAAATAAAGCAAACGACATCAAATGATTTAAAAGCAGGAAAGCTGGACAGAGCTGGAAAATGTCAGCACCACACAAAGGGGCATGTTAAAGCAAATGAAGGCACTGCAAAAACTCTAGGAAACAATGGCGATTTTGTCATTGCCTTAGCACCAGCTGGGAGGGATGGGGTTGAATTTTGTAGTGCCACAATATCAGAAAAGGCTCTGCCCCTTATAGCCACCCCACTGTACTTCAAGTAGTGTGCGATGAGAGGGATTTTCTGACTGAACCTGTTACCACAGAATGAGCATTCCTTCAGTTTCTCTCCTGTGGAGATTCTCCTGTGTTTGATCCGGATTCCCATAGTATAGGACGCTCTTGCCACACTATGGGCATATCATGACTGTTCCTCTCCTGTGATTAACTAGGCTTGCTTTCTATAGGAAGCTTTTGTCACTCGAATGTCCATTTTGTTTCTCTCCTGTGTGGATTTTTGTGTGTTCAGAAGATCACAGTGTTTGTCACTCTGTGAGCATTTCTGTGGATCATCTCCATTGTGGGTTCTCTCATGGATAACAAAATGAGATCTCCGAGATCTCTGGCTTTGTCTTTTAGCTCCTAGAAGATTGAGAGCAATTTGTAGGGAGAGGAAATAGGAATTTCTAGGCTTGCTGGATCTCAGTATGGTGTGATAAACACTCACATATAATCTGGTAAGACAACATAGCAGAGACACCAAAAACTTAGTAAAAGGTAAAGGTTTCCCTTGCTTGAAAGCCAGTCGAATCCGACTCTAGGGGGCGGTGCTCATCTCCATTTCCAAGTTGAAGAGCTAGTGCTGTCCGAAGACTTCTCCGTGGTAATGTGGCCGACGTGACTAAAGGCCAAGGCGCACAGAACACTGTTATCTTCCCACTGAAGCGATACCTATTTATCTACTTGCAATTTCGAACTGCTAGGTTGGCAGGAGCTGGGGCCTGAGACAGGAGCTCACTCCGTTATGCGGCACTTGGGTCTCGAACTGCCGAACTACAGACCTTCCACTCTGCAGTTCAGCGTCTTAACCTCTGAGCCACCAAAAACTTAGGTGCAGTCTTACTCTTCCTATTGTGTGAACTGGACAGAATCGCCTAGAGATCAATTGTAAAAGCAGGAGATCTCCAGCCATCACCTGGAAGCTGGCAAGCCTATATTACTGGTCTTCTGGTACCCATTTCCAGCAGGCCTGAAGGAAAATGTCCCTTTTTGTATAGAAATGTGTGGAGATGAGCAGTTTAAGCTTTTTGTGGCAAGGAGGTAAATAACATTCCATGACACCTCTATTAAAGAAATAGGACATTCCCCACCACCACCGGTCTGTCGGCAACCCTATTGCCTGTGCATGAACATTAAAGAGACATACAGCACACAGCTGACCATATTATTCACTGTTGGCAAGGCTTATTTGGGGATTACATGTGTGGGGATGACAGAAGCTAAACTCTGTCCCCTCCTCCTTACCTTGACTGTACCCTGTTGCTTTATGGATTTTTCTTCCAGCCTGATTCCAACACCAAAATGAGGAGGAAGGGAAGAAAGCACCATAAAGGGACAACTTAGGGTGGGGAGGGGGCAGGGTTTAGCTCCACTCACCCACACATCGCTTTTGGTAACACCTGGCTTTAGGCCTTAATGGGTGGATGTGTACAAATCTGCATTGATACCCAACCTTACATCTACTTTGGTCTAAAGTCCAATGTGGGTACCTCAGAACACCTCCAGGATCCTTTGCAACATCGCCAGGTTGGCAAACGTATCCATGTGGAAATAGAAAAGAGCAAGAGTCCAGCAGCACCTTGAAGACTAACAAAATTTGTGGCAGGATAGGAGCTTTTGTGAGTCACTGCTTCCTTCTTCTTAAGAAGTTAACAGTGACTCATGAAAGCTCCTTTTGTTGTTGTTGTTCAGTCGCACAGTGGAGTCAGACTCTTCGGGACCCCATGGACCACATCACGCCAGGCCCTCCTGTCCTCCGAAGTTTGCTCAACTTCATGTTCTTTGCATCAATGACACTAACCATCTCATCTTTTGCCCTCCCCTTCTTCTTTTATCTTCAGTCTTTCCCAGCATCAGGGGCTTCTCCAGCGAGTGCCACCTTCTCATTTGGTGGCCAAAGTATTTGAGCTTCAGCTTCAATACTACCTTCAATGCTACCCTGCCACAAATTTTGTTAGTCTTGGAGGTGCTACTGGACTCTTCCTCTTTTCTACTGCTACAAACAGACAGACACGGCTACCTATCTTGATCTATGTGGAAAGATATTTGAAATACCTTCAATGCTACCCTGCCACAAATTTTGTTAGTCTTGAAGGTGCTACTGGACTCTTTTTTACTGCTACAAACAGACAGACACGGCTACCTATCTTGATCTATGTGGAAAGATATTTGAAAACCATCTTCCTTGTAGATTTACAGTAGTTACTCTAATACAAGACTAGGGTGTTCCCCCCCCCCCACAGCTATGCCATCCAAAAAAAGAGGGGGAGGTGTCTTACATTCACATAAAAGAGCAAGATTTGAATTTAGTAACACCATAGAAGAAGAAGAAGAAGAGATTGGATTTATACCCCGCCCTTCACTCGGAGTCTCAGAGCGGCTTACAAACTCCTTTCCCTTCCCCTCCCCACAACAGACACCCTGTGAGGTGGGTGGGGCTGAGAGAGCTCTGACACAAACTGCTCTTTTTCAAGGACAGCTGTGCCAGAGCTTGTGACTGACCCAAGGTCCCATCAGCAGGTGCAAGTGGAGGAGTGGGGAATCAAACCCGGTTCTCCCAGATTAGAGTCCACCGCTCTTAACCACTAAACCAATAAGATTTTTAGGGTATAAGCTTTTGAGAGTCAATGCTCCCTTTGTCAGGTTTGACTCTCAAAGGTTACACCCTGGAAAATCTTGTTGGTCTTTAAGTTGTTGCTGGACCTGAACCTTGCTCTTCTATGGCAGACCAACCTGGCTACTCACTGGAAACCATTTGCATACAAGTTATTGTTATGCTGAATCACAGTTTTGTTCACATATAACATTTTAAAGAGGGTTGTCTTACAGTCAGAGTTGTCGTCAAGTAAATACAGTGTAATATCACGTCTCTGTAAGACTGCCCAGCTGTTTTGTATGGAAAGGGGAAGCACGTTCTTGTGAGCAGATGGAAAAATGATACATGGGGGGGAAATCAGACGAGTATAACCCGTAGGAACTTGACGTCTCAGACTGCTGAACTGGCTTCCTCCTTTTGGGTGTTTAATCTTGCATTATTAAGGATTTGCTGCCCTTCTGCTGGAAGATTGCCATTCTCTGAATAAAATCTTGGTTCTCGTCACCCTTGAACTTCATGTTCAGAGTCTATTCTCTTGCCATTCTCTGAATAAAATCTTGTTTCTCGTCACCCTTGAACTTCACGTTCAGAGTCTGTTCTCTTCCCATCTCTCTGTCTTCCTTCACTTTCTGTTTGACTGTGCGAAATCCTAGGAAGTGCTGGCAATCTGGAACCATACAGATCGGTACTGTTGGCCAGGTTGTAGGTTGAAGCACATTAGTGTGTGGGAAGAAATAATTAAGCAACCAAAAGCTCCTGCAAGCCCAAAGTACCATCCTATGAAGGTTGAGGTGGCCTGCTACATCTCTGCATGATTTACTGCTCTGACTTGGCCTCCTTCCAATCAGCCCCCATTGAAGGTGAGTCATTCTGCCCCATCTCTGTGACTGTGACATTCTATTTCTCCTGATCCAGGAAAATTATTCGTTCCCCGGCAATGCTCCCTCTAAGTTGTGGAGTCTTGTGAGCAAAAATTCAACTTTGTGAGCTACTGGCATTAAAGTTGTGAGCAAGCGATTTGGCTGCTGCATAAATCAGTTTGCTGTGGAGCATGTGAATTCCTTTTATTCTGCTGCTGGCTGCCATTTTAGATTTCTTTAAATATTGGTTTTGTAGTACTATCCTGTTCTAATTTTACACTGTGGGCTGGCATTTCATTGACCAAAATCTTCCCAAATAAACAAATCTGGTAGGCTTAACCTACCATTCACTGCACTGAATAGTAATAGGAGTAAAGCTGATGACTGACACATGGCCCGCAGTGAGTGAGAGGAGGTACTGAACCTTCGGATGAGGACAGCAACGGGGGCATCCTTTGGCACTCTCACACGTCCCCATCCCTCATAACCCCTCCCCCTAGGGAGGCTGGGGAGTTGGAATCCCGTCATCTTATATATATTGCGCTTTTGCCATCCCGTATATGCTGTTTTTATGTATTGGTATTTGTTGGGCTGTTTTAACTTAATTTTAATTTGAGATTTGTATATTATTTTGTTGTAAGCTGCCCTGAGCCCTACTCAAGGGGAAGGGCGGCCTAGCAAATCTAATTTAATAAATGAATAAATAAATAAATAAGTATCGCTGTTCAGGAGCTGAATGTTACAAGAAAGGTGAGATAGAGACCAACAGACAGAAAGGGTTGAAAGGGGAGGCAGTAAAGCAGTTTGTTTGGGAGAAAGGGCTATACTGGAGTGAGCGAAAGAATGGTGAGGGGAAAGAACCCATTGATCAGGGGTCATTTCCTGCAGGAGCACACAGGAGCGGAGCCCTGGCAGTAGAGACCCCAGGGGGCAGGCACATGCAACAAGCCCCACCCCCTGCTCCCAGCAGCCCTCAGTCAGAGCAAGAAGCAGCCAGGTAAGCTGCAGAGCTCCCCCCGCCCCCCCCCTGGTCCAAACCAGTCCAGTGGCACCTTTGAGGCCAAGTTTTATTCAGGTACAACCTCTCCCTCCTCTGTGAGGACAGATCTGCATGCCCCCCCCCCAATAGCTAGCAATCCAAAACAGTCCAGTGGAGCCCGAGCGGTGGGTGTTGCCTTCTGACACACTTCCAGTGATGTCAGGGGGTGTGGCACATGCAAATAAGTTATGCTAATGAGTTATGCTAATGAGCTCCTGCACCTCTTTTTCTAGGAAATGACCCCCACCAATGATTACCTGAAGTGTGCGTGCACATGGAAGCTTATACCCAAAATTAAGCTTCGTTGGTCTTAAAGGTGCCCCACTGGACTCACACTTCGTTCTGCTGCTTCAGACCAACACAGCTGCCCACCTGGATTGACCCATGATAAACAGTGAGAGAGAAAAAGCCTGTGAGAGACACGTCATTTTGTTCATGGGTTTATTTAACACATTTCTTCACGCTGCCCTTCTGCCCCCCCAGGTGTTCAAGGTAGTTCGCAGCAACGTAACAGAAGTGAATAATAACTAAAACCCAAGTGCAACTACCGTTCAGAACAGTCTAAACATTCGCAACTAAAACAGCAAGTAAAACAACAGCACACGAAGAAAAAAGTCAGGAACCCACACGACAAGCCGAAATCAAAACAAAGAGGAGCTGGGTGGGCCGGAGGCCAGGAGGGATGGGAACAATCTACTTCAGACACAAACAGCACAGATTTTGCCTGGTGCCAGGAGAGCACACCAGAACAGCCCTGCTGGGACAGGCCAAAGGTCCATCTAGTCTAGCACCTTGTCCTCCACAGTGGCCAACGCCATAGGATTCGGAAGCCCAAGAGCCAGGCACGAACCCAACAGCCCTCCCTTGTTATTTGCCCCCAAGCAACTCGTATTCACAGCCTCTCCACATGGAAGTCCTACACTGCCATCACAGCAAATAGCCGTCAAGGGGTGGGAATTTGTTGAGTCCCTTTCCGCCACCCCCACCCCCAAGTCATCTAAGCTAGCGGGCCATCACAACGTCAACTAGGCTGCACGTTCCACACATCAATTATGAGTTGCGTTAAAGAGGTTCTTCGAAGACAGCACCTGGCAAACGTCTCTCGGGAGGGAGTTCTGCCACACGAGGCATCACCACAGAAAACGTTCTTTGTCCAGTCAACACTGGCTAACCTCCAAAAGATGGGGGGATGGGAAAAAAGGCCTCCGAGGACCATCTCAGTTGGTTGGTGGAGACAGTCTCTCAAATACCCCAGTCCCATTTCACATCTGAAAGGTCAACACCAGCACTCTGAATTGTGCCCAGGATCAAACTGGGATCCAACAAAGATCTTGGGTGCACAAGGTAAATCGCAGCGAGTCCCTAACAACCTGTCGGCCATCAATCTGGAGCAGTGCACTTCCTACTCAGACAGACTGGCGAAGTGCTGACATTATTTCCATTTCCAGTCCCTTTTTATTTCCTAAGGCCTTGATAGATGGGATCTGTTTGTCGGCTGCTTTTCCCACACTGGATTGCTCTCTGGTTTTCTGCAACTGTTTCCACAGATTTCACTTCTTCTCTTTGGCCTTTTGCTTGTTTGTTCAATTAGGCGCTTTGGAGACTTTTCTCAAAGCGGAAAAGCAGCCTGTATTTATTTATTTTTTTAAATAGCTGATTTATTTTATTTTAAGTCTCTATTGAGAGCCAACCCTGTCTGGACGTCTTTGCAAGCTCTGAGTGCTTAAGGGTTTTCTCTGTTCTGCGCGTGGACCCTCTGGTGACCCATCAGGTGTGCACGACGATTGAACCTCTTCCCACATTCCGCACAGGCGTACGGTTTCTCTCCCGTGTGGATCCTCTGGTGGCTGATCAGGTTTGTGCTGCGATTGAACTTCTTCCCGCAGTCGGCGCATTCGAAGGGCTTCTCCCCGGTGTGGATCCTCTGATGCGTCTTCAGGCTTGATTTGCGGCAAAAGCTCTCGCCACAGTCCAAACATGGGTACAGCTCCCGGGCAGAGTGAATATTCTGATGCCGGATGAAGTGCTTGCTCCGGCTGAAACACTCCCCGCAGTCTGGGCATTTGTATGGCTTCTCTCCGGTGTGGTTCTTCTGATGCCGGATGTAGGTCGACTTATCACAGAAGCTCTTGCTGCAGTGCAGACAGCGGTACGGTTTCTCGCCCGTGTGGCTCCTCTGATGGGTAATGAGGTGATGGCTCTGGCTGAAGCTCTTACCACACATGGTGCATTTGTAAGGGTTATCTCCCGTGTGCAGCCTCTCGTGCCTCACCAGGCTGGACTTGTCGCAGAAGCGTTTGTTGCAGGCCGAGCAGGCGTAGGGTTTCTCCCCCGTGTGGATCCTCTGGTGTGAAATGAGGTTGGAACTTCGGCCGAAGCCCTTCCCACAGTCCAGGCACTTGAATGGTTTCTCTCCTGTGTGGATCCTGCTGTGGCTGTTGAGCTGCGAGCTCTGGCGGAAGCTCTTGCCGCAGTGCGAACACTCATAGGGCTTCTCCCCACTGTGGATCCTCGAATGTACAACATAGCCGGACTTGGAAACAAACGCTTTCCCGCAGTCTGCGCACTCATAGAGTTTCTCTCCCGGCTGGGTTCGCGGATGCCGAATCATGAGCGGTTTGTCTTGGAACAAATTCTCCCCTAATTTCTTAGCCTTTTTCTTCTCTCTGTGCATGGCTTGCTGGATGGCCATTTCGTAAAGGCTTCCAGCCTGGGAGATGAAGGAGTTACTCCTTTGCTCCTCGTTTCCCTGAAATCTCTTTGGCTCTGGTTGTTTGGAAAGGTCTTCCAAGTCCTGAATGCTTCCTCTTTCCGAGGACATCCCGATGTTCTCAGCTGGCTTCCAAGCACCTGCAGGAATAAGAACATCAGAACATAAGAGAAGCCAATGTTGGATCAGGCCAATGGACAAAAAATGGAAAAGGGGAAAACACTGAACCTAAAACCTAGAATTCAGAACCTAAAAAGGTTAGTCAAGAATAGAAGAGGGCCAACTCTAAAAATCTAATTATGAAACATAAAGAAATATACATATATTTATTGAACACAAATTAAAATAAAAAATAAGGGCCCATTCATACCTCATATACAAATATAAAAATACAAAAATACAAAGGCTGATAAAATAGACCTAACGCGTTTCGGCCTTCACAGGCCTTCCTCAGAGGTCTAATACAAATAGAACATGTTGGCTAATATGTAAAAATATATACAGAATACGGAATAAAGACCAGAAAACAATTGTTTCAAAGTTTAACCACTGGACAAAAATACAAATGAAACCTCCAGTGCAATCACATGTCCAGTAGTACTTCTCTCTGGTCAACTATATATTCTCCTGAGATTGTATAGAGCCAAATGTTCCCAATGTAGGAACATTGGGGCCAGGACACTAGAAGCCCCCCCCCCCGCACCAAGAATACAGAACATCACTTGCCCCAGACTGAGAGTTCCTATATATACCTTGTGGCTAATAGCCACTGAGGGACCTCAGCTCATAAGACTCTGTAGGAGGAAGAGAGAGTCCCATTACGCAGGGGGTACCAGGTTCATTTCCCGGCACCTCCAGTTACAGGGTCTCAGGTTACAAGTCTTGAGTAAGAACTCTCCCTCTGATGGAGACCCTGAAGATAATAAGAGGATGCCCTGCTGGATCAGACCAGGGGTCCATCTAGTCCAGCATCCTGTTTCACACAGTGGCCAGCCAGCTGACCTGGAGGGCCAACAAACAGGGCATGAGCTTCCCATACTGCAATGTGCTGTCAACGGCAGTCTCTCAAAAGGACAGGACAACTCACTAGGTAAGAGCTCACTCGGTGTGCTCTTCTTGAATCTAGTAATCAACTGATATAAACGACAGCAGGGAGGCAGAAGGGGCTCACCACAGAGCTGTTGATCCATGCTTATACCGTCCTTAGCTGTCACTGCATGTTCACAGGAGACCTTAACCCATACTACTGTATCAATATCACTGGGTGCAGGGAGAACCAGCCAGACTCTTTCCAAGCTGGGCTTCCTGCTTGTTTTACTTTACCTCATTTATTGCCCACCTTTGTCACTGAGACTCAAGGGAATTACGTGAGCTAAAAAAGCCAACATGGAAAAGAAGTTGGCAGGAGCGGCCAGGGTGCCTTCCAAGGTTCCCTCTAAGCTGTGGGGTCAGGTGAGCAAAAATTCTACTTTGTGAGCTACTGGCATTAAAATTGTGAGCGAGCGATTTGGCTACTGCATGAATTAGTTTGCTCTTGTGCCATCCTTCCTGAGCTCAAAGACAAAAATGTGTGAGTTGGAGGCTAAAAAACTGTGAGCTAGCTCACACTAACTCAGCTTAGAGGGAACATTGGACAACTTAACTGCACATTGCTTTTCTTCTTCTTACTTTTAAACAGAGATATCTAATAAAAAGTTGAGGGTTTTTCCCCCCCTTAAGAGCTGGTAACAGTCTCACCATAACCCCACCTGTACAGGATAGCCCACCCA
>NW_015159849.1:0-12844 GCF_001447785.1 Gekko japonicus
TTCCCGTTCTTGTCCATATACTACTTTAACCCCATTCTGCCTCTGGTTCTATCCCAAGGTAATGTTTGAACTGTAGCAATATTCAAAGAATATGAGTCTGCCCTATCATACAGGGCACCATTAAGTGAGTCTTTTGTGATCGAGATATAATTCATAAAACTGAATTAAGACATCCTTAAGCAAGCCGGCCACTTGGTATACACGAACTGTTTTCAAACAAGCATCCACTGGAAGGGTCAAACACTTGCCTGGAAATAACCATGATCTATCTGTATGTCTGCTCCTTCCTCCTGTCGAACGAGTCCTACATTTAATTCTGCTAACCTCTGTGAGCTGCTCGCTAAGTAAGATACAAATATTTTAGACAAATTATAAAAGGAGGTTATCTAAGCACATGATAAGACAATGGATGGCGAATAGGTTGGACCCTACCCTTTTGATTATCTGATGACATGTGTGAAGGAAGAACTTGTGCGTCATTCCAACACTGAAATGCCTGAACTCTAGAAGCATCCAAATGCAAGAAGACAAGCAATTTACATATGCTTCTTCCCCACTTCCCCATTATGCCAAAACCACTCAGACCAGAGAGGGATGCTTTGGGTTGTGTGTTCTTCATACTTTTGCTTCATTCTTTCAACACCCTCCCAAATGTGCTTACAGGTTCAGCATATGATCTGCCCCCTTGACCAAAAAAGGGAGGAATAGGAAGGGAATGAGTGTCAACGGCTCTGATGTTTTTTACATCCATTTTGGAGAAAGTTGTACTGAGAGCAGAATCCTTGCAAAGACTTGCTTGGAGAAAGTTTGAAAACATCTGCATGGATTACTTCCCTGGGGGACCATGATTTGGACATACGCACACTTATGAAGTATGTCTTTACAGAAATTACCTACAAAGCCATTAGAGTGCCCATTCAATCACATCTGGAGGCATTAAGAAATGTTATGAAAAAGATGTCGAAGAAGAAGAAGAGATTGGATTTATAGAAAAAAAGTATTCGGGGGATATTTAAATCCCCCCAAAAGTACAAGAACGTTCCCTGCGCATGCACAGAGAACGCCCGGCAACTGTCCCCCCCCGCTACTGGGGCAGGAGGGGGCAGGAGAAGGCTTGGCGGGCCAGCGGCTGTGAGCCATTCAGGCCTTGCAGCCACCGGGGGGGGAGAGGGGAAGGAGAAGGCTTGGCGGGCCGAGCTCAGGCCTCGCCACTGCCACGGGGGGGGAGGGGGAAAGAGAAGGCTTGGAGGGCCGAGTTCAGGTCTCGGTGCCGAGGGGGAGGAGGAGAGAGAAGGCTTGGTGGGCCTGGCAGCTGGGAGCTGCATGGGCCTTGGCGTTGGGGCGGGGGCGGGGGAGAAGGCTCACCTGCAGCTGCTTCCTTCTCCTCCATGGGGAGCTCCCCCCCCCCGCGAGTATCGCGGCTTCCCGTTCTTGTCCATATACTACTTTAACCCCATTCTGCCTCTGGTTCTATCCCAAGGTAATGTTTGCACTGTAGCAATATTCAAAGAACATGAGTCTGCCCTATCATACAGGGCACCATTAAGTGAGTCTTTTGTGATCGAGATATAATTCATAAAACTGAATTAAGACATCCTTAAGCAAGCCGGCCACTTGGTATACACGAACTGTTTTCAAACAAGCATCCACTGGAAGGGTCAAACACTTGCCTGGAAATAACCATGATCTATCTGTATGTCTGCTCCTTCCTCCTGTCGAACGAGTCCTACATTTAATTCTGCTAACCTCTGTGAGCTGCTCGCTAAGTAAGATACAAATATTTTAGACAAATTATAAAAGGAGGTTATCTAAGCACATGATAAGACAATGGATGGCGAATAGGTTGGACCCTACCCTTTTGATTATCTGATGACATGTGTGAAGGAAGAACTTGTGCGTCATTCCAAAACTGAAATGCCTGAACTCTAGAAGCATCCAAATGCAAGAAGACAAGCAATTTACATATGCTTCTTCCCCACTTCCCCATTATGCCAAAACCACTCAGACCAGAGAGGGATGCTTTGGGTTGTGTGTTCTTCATACTTTTGCTTCATTCTTTCAACACCCTCCCAAATGTGCTTACAGGTTCAGCATATGATCTGCCCCCTTGACCAAAAAAGGGAGGAATAGGAAGGGAATGAGTGTCAACGGCTCTGATGTTTTTTACATCCATTTTGGAGAAAGTTGTACTGAGAGCAGAATCCTTGCAAAGACTTGCTTGGAGAAAGTTTGAAAACATCTGCATGGATTACTTCCCTGGGGGACCATGATTTGGACATACGCACACTTATGAAGTATGTCTTTACAGAAATTACCTACAAAGCCATTAGAGTGCCCATTCAATCACATCTGGAGGCATTAAGAAATGTTATGAAAAAGATGTCGAAGAAGAAGAAGAGATTGGATTTATACCCCGCCCTTCACTACCCAAAGGAGTCTCAGAGCGGTTTACAAACTCCTTTCCCTTCCCCTCCCCACAACAGACACCCTGTGAGGTAGAAGAAGAAGAGGAGATTGGATATATACCCCGCCCTTCACTACCCAATGGTGTCTCAGAGCAGTTTACAAACTCCTTTCCCTTCCCCTCCCCACAACAGACACCCTGTGAGGTAGGTGGGGCTGCGAAAGCTCTGATAGAAACGGCTCTTTTTTCAAGAACAGCTCTTATCAGAACTACGGCTTGCCCAAGGTCATCCAGCCGGGTGCAAGTGGAGGAGTGGGGAATCAAACCCGGTTCTCTCAGATTAGTGTCCTCGCACTTAACCACGACACCAAAGATGTTTGCTCCTTTAAGCAGGAACGCCAAGCTCTCTCCCCCCCCCTCCCCCGGCCCTTTTACTGATCACATTATTTATTTGACAAAAGTTTATATTTTTCAGCTGTATCTGGATGCCTCAAAGCATGTCATACAATGGCATGACAATCCCTCTGAGGAGGATGGACTTTCCGCACATCTCACCCATTCATACAATCAATAGCTTTTGGTGTATTCAAGAGGAAAGTGGCAAGTGAACTTGAATCATGCCGACTTCCAAGGATCAAACCGCAAACAATGCTGTGCTTTGTATATGGCCAGTGACCACTGCAAATACAGGTGTACCAGATAAATCTGATAGAAGCAGGAAGTATTTTTACGGCTGAAAGGCAACTTTTAAAAAAAGAACAGGTTTTATTGGCGCTTTAATATCTTCAGCATGGGAGACGCTGGACAGTTCCTTTTACCAGCTAGAGAAAGAATAATTTTCTTCTCTAGCACATGGCTTCCTGTGGTAGAAAATTGAACAGAAAGGTTACCTCTATGGGGTCAGGAACAGCATGGGATAAAATGCAGTGTGACAAATCATGGTGGTGTAACTCTCCATAAAACCATGTACACAAAGCCAAGGTCCTATTTTTAGGTCAGCACTTCAAGTGCAGAATCAGGGAAGAAAAAGGGCTAGGCCCCATTCCTGCAATTTCTGTACTCCTTGCACAAATGCACTCTCTACAGAGTAAAAGTGGCAATAAAAGGTTGGCCTTTAATGGACACACCTGCTGGAAAGAGGGGAAAGAGCAATCTGTTGTAATTCACCCAGTACTGTTATAGCCTAGGAAGTTATGAAAGCATTTCATCAGAGCCCACAGAAGGAAATCTAAATGCTGTAGTGGTATGGGACAATCTTTTAATCAATTTATAAAAAACACTCGCTGTTTCCAATGCAAAGCATAAAGGTTCCCTTGCTCAAAAGCCAGTCGAATCCGACTCTAGGGTTGCGGTGCTCATCTCCATTTTCAAGCCGAAGAGCCAGCGCTGTCCAAAGACGTTTCCGTGGTCATGTGGCCGGCATGACTAAACACCGAGGCGCATGGAACGCTGTTACCTTCCCACCAAAGTGGTACCTATTTATCTACTTGCAATTTCTTGCTTTCGAACTGCTAGGTTGGCAGGAGCTGGAACTAGAGACGGGAGCTCACTCCGTCATGCGGCACCGGGGTCTCGAACTGCTGAACTACTGACCTTCCACAGTCTGCAGTTCAACGTCTTAACCACTTGAGCCACCGCAGCTCTAATGCAAAGCATATGAAAGAGCAAACATTTAAAGGAATAAACTAGAACACGGAGAAGCCAAGAGTATTAATTGTTTTACTGCATAACAGTCAACGTCTTAACCACTTGAGCCACCGCAGCTCCAATGCAAAGCATATGAAAGAGCAAATATTTAAAGGAATAAACTAGAACACGGAGAAGCCAAGAGTATTAATTGTTTCACTGCATAACAGTAACAGGAATAGGTGTCTTACAGTGCTATGCAGAGATACTCCAGTCTAAGCCCACTGATTTCAATTAGCTTAGACTAGAGTACTTCTGCATAAGATGGAACAGTCAATATGTTAGACTAGGAATAAAGCCTGTTGTGGGAAGAAATACAGCAAGCTCTAGAAGGAAGCTCCAGGTGAGTGTCCTGGCTGTGGCTGGTCGGGCCGCAGTGGGAAGGAGAAAATAGAGGGAGGCAAGCCATGTTTATTTCCTTCTGCTTAGCTATAAGGCAGGGGTGTCTCAAGTCATTTTGCTGCCCCAAGTGGGTAGTGTGGGAGGACAGCCTCAAGGTAACAGGTAAGGTTCCCTCCACCCCTGACTTATGGTTGGTGGGGTTTTTTTGGGAGGCGGGGTGTTATGCAGTGGCACCTAAGGTAGAAAAGCACCTCCTCCTATGCCATGTTTTCTGGGTTCCAAGGGTCTGGAAAGTGGTTCCATAACCAATTATATACCCCCAAGAGCACTTCGGTCGGGGACACAAGACCGCCTGGTGATTCCAGGCCCCCGGGGGGCAAAGCTTGCTGCAACCAGGGCCAGATCCTTCTCAGTGGCAGCCCCCACCTGGTGGAACGAGCTCCCGGAGGAGATCAGGGCCCTGCGGGACCTTACTCCAAGAGAACTGATCTTGGAGATCTCCAGGTGCTGCCTGGAGGCTGGCAATACTAAGGGGAGGGCCAGACCTGTAGACATGAAGGGTAGAGCCTGGGGAGGGCAGGGTTTGAGGTGCAGAGGGACTTCAGCAGGGTATAATGTCATAGAGTCCACTGCCCAAAGCAGCCATTGTAATAGCTGGGAAATTTTTTGTAGTGGAAATGATGTGCTGCGGCTGGGGAACATGGCGATTTCTGGGAGATCTTTAGGCCCCACAGGGAGATTGGCAACTCCAGTGACCCTTTAAGGGAAGATTGGGATATGTATTTTGGAAACTCCAGTGACCGTTAAAGGGAAAATTGGGATATGTAGGTTATCTCAGGACACATTCAATGACTCCCAACAGCAACCAAAAATGTTTAGAATGTCAGAGACAAAGGCAAATCAGGCCGCATATGCAAATGACCTCTGTGTTCTGACTGGCTACTGGGGGGAGAGGAACAGCAAACTGTTTAGAATATTGGAGGCGAGACTCAGGCAACACAGCCAGTGGATAGGGACAGCTTCTGGGTGACAGATCAGGAAGTCAACTGATTTGGGAGCGTGTGGAATGTTCAGGAGAGTCCATGACCAAAACAGAATTATTCTATAGAGAGATAAGATTTAAATAACTTAAATCCTGAGGAGTTACATTCTGGCTCACACAGCCTTTTCCTTAGTATCTAGCGCCCCACGTAGGGCTACACAGTCCAAGGGTAGGGGAAAGCCTTGGCAGGCATGACCCACCCACTGCTTAACAATTTAATGTCCTAAAATATATGTTGGTCTGCACTAGAAGAGCTATATTTGAGTCCAGAAGCTGCGGTGGCTCCAGTGGTTAAGACGCTGAACTGCAGGCTGTGGAAGGTCAGTAGTTCAGCAGTTCGAGACCCAGGTGCCGCATGATGGAATGAGCTCCCATCTCTAGTTCCAGCTCCTGCCAACCTAGCAGTTCGAAAGCAAGAAATTGCAAGTAGATAAATAGGGACCACTCCGGTGGGAAGGTAACAGCGTTCCGTGCGCCTTGATGTTTAGTCATGCCGGTCACATGACCACGGAAATGTCTTCGGACAGCGCTGGCTCTTCGGCTTTGAAACGGAGATGAGCACCGCAACCCTAGAGTCGGATTCGACTGGCTTTCGAGCAAGGGAACCTTTACCTTTACAGCACCTCAGACAGCAAAAAAGATTCTGGGGTATAAGCTTTTGTGAGTCAAGCTCCCTTGTATCTTTTGAAGGGAGCTTTTACTCTCAAAAGTGCATATCCTGAAAACCTTATTGGTCTCTAAGATGCTAGTGGACTCGAATCTAAATCCTTGATAGTCACTTTTAGTGGCCAGAAAATATATGGAAGAGGAAACGGACAGATTTTGATTCTAGTGGATAGTGGATTACAGTGCATAGCAGCACAGTTGCTGCTTTGCAATGTAAATTTGAATCCATCCTTCTACCAGCATGTATCTTTCTACTTCGTCCTGCTGTATTATACGAGCACAATTTCCATGATCAGACAAGCATCCCCTTAACAGCTGGACAAGGTTTGCTGATTTCACAGCAATCAGTGATCACTGACCCCATCATCATGTCTTTCAAACTAGAGCTTCGGGGGGGGGGGGGAAAAAAGCAGCTTGAGGGGGATAAAAAACAAAATCTTCCATCTGTTCACATTTTCCTCTTTCTAAACTCTGCATTTTCGATGAGCAGATTCTTTTTTTGGAAACAGGGCGGAGAACCACCATACTCCCTGATTCTGCTGATGCCTTGGAGGGAAATATGGATGAAAGAATGAAGCTGCCTTGTGTGGAGTCAGACCACTGCGTCATCTAGCCAGGGTCTCCAGCAGAGCCTCGAACAGCCCTCCAAGACGCTGGGGACAGAACCCGGGATCTTTGGTATGCAAAGCACATGTTCTGTCACTGAATACCTCTACCTGTGGTGGTGGGGAACCCTTTAAATTAATGTTTCTGTTAACAGCAGTTATGCGGACAAGTAAAAACGTCTTTAAAACCCCAACAGCCTGAGAGCGCCCTCTTGTTGTTGTTTTTTAAATCCCCGGAGGGATATTTTTATTTTGCAAAACTACAAAAACTACAAAGAAATAATAGGGAAGGGATTACAGCTAAGGAGAAAGGAAAGCAAACCACACTAAACTAAAACCCCAAGAGGAGGAGATCTTTCCCCTGTTAGTAAAAATGTTAGTATTGTTAGAGTTAATGTCACAATATACTTGTAGAGGTCTTGCTTATAACAGTTCACTGTTTATATGTTATTTTATTAGGCCCCAGTCTTTAGGACTTCCTTCCTGGACCTACTGCCCATCAGCTTCAATGGATGCACTCGAGTTCTAGTATTTTGGGAGAGGGAGAAAATTTTCTCTGTGTCAACTCTCTCTACCACATGCATCATTTTATTAGCCTCTATCATTTCCCCCCTTAGTCATGTCTTTTCTAAACTGAAAAGTCCCAGGCTCTTCAGCCTTTCCTCATAGGGAAGGTGCTCCAACCCCCTCGTCCACTTGGTTGCCTTTCTCTGTACTTTTTCCAGCTCTGTGATGTCCTTTTGGAGATATGGTGGCCAGAACTATACACGGTACTCCGAATGAGGCCGCACCGTAGATTTCCTAATAATCCCTAGCATAGAGTTTGCCTTTTTCACCACTGCAGCACACTGGGTTGACACTTTCATTGAGCTATCCACTACGACACCAAGATCTTTTCCCCTCTGAGTCTCAGCAACTTCGGACCCCATTAGCCTATACTTGAAGTTGGGGGTTTTATTGTCCAAATGTGCATCACCTTATGCTTACCAACATTTGGCTTCCGATATATTACTCCATTGTCCTATGTATGACGAAGAGAGACAGCAGCTGCTGATACCCCTTCTCTCTCGTTTTAAACCCTTGGCTAATGATCTTACATATGCCGAGGAATGCTTGATGAAGTTCTTATTGGCTGATACTTATGAGCCTGTCTCACGCAGTGTTGCAAAATATTGTTACCTGGCAATTAAAAAGCGCAG
This sequence comes from Gekko japonicus, assembly GCF_001447785.1. NCBI lineage: Eukaryota > Metazoa > Chordata > Lepidosauria > Squamata > Gekkonidae > Gekko > Gekko japonicus. The sequence continues at coordinate 7,945 of NW_015159849.1, forward strand.
AATGTACTATAACTTGAGCCATTAATGACGAAATTGACTGGTTTGGTATTTTAGTACTTAAGGCTGCAAGGATTCTATGTTGTAGATTCGGTGTTGTACTATTTTGGTTTATTTTGCTGGTCTTATGACTGTTTTTAATAAACTTGACTTGACTATGCTTACCAACACTGAACTTCATTTGCAACATTGTTGCCCACTCACCCAGTTTGTGGAAGTCCTCACGGAGCTCTTCACAGTCAGCTTTGGTTTTCACCATCTTGAATAACATTGTGTCATCTACAAACTTGGCCACTACACTACCCACCCCTAGTTTCAGATCATTTGTGAACAAATTAAATAGTACCAGCCCCAATAGCGATCCTTGTAGGATGGGACCCCACTGCTTACTTCCCTCCATTGTAAGAACTCTCCATTTATTACTGTTCTTTGTTTCGTCATTTAACCAGTTTTTAATCCATAAGAAAACCTGTCCACTTATCCCATGACTGCTAAGTTTACTCAAGAGTCTTTGGTGAGGTTCCTTGTCAAAAGCCTTTTGAACTTCCAGGTATATAATGTCTACATGCTTGTTCACTTTCTCAAATAACTCCAAAAGGTTGTTGAGGCAGGCCTTCCCTTTGCAGAAGCCATGCTGATTTTCCCTCAACAGGCTTTGTCCCTCTATAGGCCTAACAATTCTATCTTTGATTACAGTTTCTATTAATTTGCCTGGGACAGACGTTAGGCTGACTGGCATGTAATTTTCTGGGTCCCCTCTGGGTCCCTTTTTCGAAACTGGTGTCACATTTGCTACTCTCCAGTCTTCTGGTACAATGGCTGAATTTAGTGATAGGTTACATATATGGGTTAGTAGATCAACTATCTCACAATTGAGTCCCTTAAGAACTCTCAGGTGCATGCCATCAGGATCTGGATACTTATTGGGTTTTTATGTCCCCAATAAGTCTAGAACTTCATCTCTGGCCACCTCAGTTTGGCTCAGTTCTTCAGACGCCTTCCTGAAAATATGGACTGTGCATGGGTATACGTCCCACACATTCCACACTGAACACAGAAGTGAAAAAGTCCCTGAGCTTCTCTGTCATCTCCCCATTTTCCTTTAGCAATCCTTTTATTTCTTTAACATCCAAAGGCCCCATTGCTTCTCTGGCTAGTTTCCTGGTCCAGATATATATTTTTTTAATGTTTATGGTTCGTCTTGATGCTTTCAGCAACCTGCTCCTCAAAATCTCTTTTTGCATGCCTAATTATTGACTTACATTTATTTTGAAAGAGCCTGTGGTCCCTCCTGTTCAATTCATATATATTTTCAGCTCATATTTCTCTCATGCCTGCATACATAATCACTATTAGCTATTAAAGCATTTGGCCTAGATCTTCAGAGGGAAGCAAAGAGTACTTGGTAGGCTTCTGGAGGAGGAGTAAAATGCCACCATAGCACAGACTCACATTCCTACATCTTTATCTATCAGAGAAAATTCAAGATTAAAGTAAATCAGTTGAATAACAAATGTCCTCCCAAGACAGGCTGGTCCACATGCTTTGTCAAGGCAAAGGAAAACCTAAAGGTCCAGTTCTTATTTTATTTAACACAGTTTACTTTTTATCAAAACCATGTTACCAAATTGGTGGACATACATTTCATTTGGATGGAGCCTCACATGCTAACATCTACTATTCATCATGGGGGAAATACCATTAAAAAAAAAAAGCCTCATATAGAATCTTTTCCGTGATTTGGTAGACATGTCAACATTGCTTGGTGTAGGAAGAAATCTATTCATCTGCAAGAATCCTGCTCTTATATGCATAATATTAAGTATCTGGAAGACAAGATTTCTCTCAATATAACTGTACTTTGTAGTTAATGAGAATACATTTAATGAAAAGAGAGATAAATTAGAGACCTATAGAGACATCTGTGACACCTTTGTGAACTGTTACACTCAACAGGACTCTCCTACACACAAACCTTTTTGCTAGTACACCATTATTTTTTTACTGGACTCTTCTATTATCTTCAGGAATATTTAAAAATACAACACAAGCCAACTTATGCAAAGAGTTTATTCCAAATGCAATGGAAATGAGAATTTGATATATGCTTTACCTGTATTTTAAATTTCTAATAAACTAATAACCAAAAAGTCAACCTTTGATCTATATCATAAATCTCATTCCATTGTTTGTCACAAATTCATTTACTAGAATTCAACATTTTTGCTACTACCTATTGTACTTTTGTTCCATTAGAAAAAACAGCACCTATATATTGTTCATAGACACTGAAAATGATTAAGAAAGATGTCTTCAGGACTTTGTACTTAGTAAAGTGAGTACACCATACTAAGGCAAGAGAGAAGAGAATTCATTTCGCACTAAACTTGGCCTGTAACTTGCACAACTACATAGCAGCCATGACTTCATAGGAAAAGAATGGAGTTCCAGGGGTTTGGGGCAGGAAAAAAAAAGACTATTAGCAGAACTAAAGTAAGTACAATTATTGGTGCAAGACTCACATCCAATAGCCCTCACCATCAAAGGGAGCAAAAGGTCTAGGATGCTCTTGTCACTGTGTGAGGGCTATGATCAAAGGCTTCTAGTTTGCAAATGAACCCCTTCCTGTTGTTGTTGTTGTTGTTGTTGTTCAGTCGCACAGTCGAGTCCGACTCTTCACGACCCCATGGACCAGATCCCGCCAGACCTTCCTGTCTTCTGCCGTCCTCTGAAGTTTGCTCAACTTCATGTTTGTTGCATCGATGACACTGTCTAACCATCTCATCCTTTGCCGTCCCCGTCTTCTTTGACCTTCAATCTTTCCCAGCATCAGGGTCTTCTCCAGTGAGTGCTCCCTTCTCATTGGGTGGCCAAAGTATTTGAGCTTCAGTTTCATTATCTGGCCTTCCAGGGAACAGTCAGGGGGGATTTCTTTTAGGATTGACTGATTTGATCTCCTTGCAGTCCAAGGGACTCTCAAGAGTCTTCTCCAGCACCATAGTTCAAAAGAATCTATTCCTATTACTGAACTTCAAAAGCCTGAAAAAGACATCAGGCGTGTGGTGCTTACTGCTCCCTACCTGGGCAAGTGTCAGGAAGGCCACGTTATCATAGTTGTTCAGGTATGAGAGGAAAGGAGAAAGAGAAACCCAAAAAAACCCCATAGGCAAAAAAAAATTAGAGAGGCGTTTTCCACGTTTTTAAAAAGAAAGCACTTCAGGGGTTATGAGATTATGCAAAATGGAGGGGAAATCTACATTTCAAAGACACGACTATCACACATAATGAAAGCGAGTTGAGTGAACACCAAGCTAGTGCTGTTGTAGTCATGGCTGAGAGACATTTCCATTATAACTCTCCATTTAGCTCATTATAGCTTCCCAGGGACGCTGCGCAAGGGAAAATAATAATCCTTTGGAATCTAAACTTTCATATCTCTTCCCATCCAAAAGTAGATTTTGCTGTGGAATGTTAAGAGAAATGGGAATGGTGGTAAAATCCACTATCTCCTTCCCCTCCAAACCTCACAGAACTAACACATCCTGGAGCAGATTATTCCAGTCCAGGAATGTTGGATGATAACATAAAAGATATTGCCTTCCAGGTCAACTTCCTTTTAACCTTCATTTAGTACACTCTTGAAGAAATGTCTGCTTCCCATCTCTAATTTGACAACTCCATGGTACTACAACAAATGTATTCAAGAGCTTGGGGTTGTTGCTGGTTTTATTTTTACTATTATGTTCTCACATCACTGTCTGACTTGGCAATAATCTAATTTTCTTCCATTTACCAGTTAACTTCCAGCAAACTTGTTGCTGCTGTTTGCCACAGTGCATATGCATTCCCCTACCAGAAAACAAGGAGCTGCGGTGGCTCAAGTGGTTAAGACGCTGAACTGCAGGCTGTGGAAGGTCAGTAGTTCAGCAGTTCAAGACCCGGGTGCCGCATGATGGAGTGAGCTCCCATCTCTAGTTCCAGCTCCTGCCAACCTAGCAGTTCGAAAGCAAGACATTGCAAGTAGATAAATAGGTACCACTTTGGTGGGAAGGTAACAGCGTTCCGTGCGCCTCGGTGTTTAGTCATGCCGGCCACATGACCACAGAAATGTCTTCGGACAGCGCTGGCTCTTCGGCTTTGAAACGGAGATGAGCACCGCAACCCTAGAGTCAGATTCGACTGGCTTTCGAGCAAGGGAACCTTTACCTTTACCAGAAAACAAACTGAAATTGATGACCAGTTACTTATAACATTGGGCACACCCATACTGAAAGGAAGAAGCCAAACCCCATTAGCCTGCAAAATGTAAAAGTGGTTTGCTGCTGTGGTTTTCAAAGGCTCTGTCCTTCCAATCACACATGTCCCAACCAGTGTTCCCTCTAAGCTGAGTTAATGTGAGCTAGCTCACAGTTTTTTAGCCTCCGGCTCATACAATCAGATGCCGGGGAGAAAGCTACGGTGGGAAGGGGAGGCTGGCGAACTGCGCATGCTCACACATGCGCAGTTCGGCCAGGGGGCAGGGATGCGCCGGCGCAAGGACGCGCTGGCGATCCCACGGCTGGGCTTGGGGCGCACTTCTCGGATGAACCACCAAGGTAGGTGGTTCTGTTTCGGTGCGGGGTTTTGGGTGGAAGGGGCAGATCAGGGACGCAAGCAGCACAATTCCCAGATGTTGCTGTGGGATCGTGCACGTTTGCTGCATCCCCGTTCCGTCCCTCTACCGGCCCAAAACCTCTCATGTGACTGGGGCCTGAGTAAAGCAAAGGTAAAGGTTCCCTTGCTCGAAAGCCAGTCGAGTCCGACTCTAGGGTTGCGGTGCTCATTTCCGTTTCAAAGCCGAAGAGCCAGTGCTGTCTGAAGACGTTTCCGTGGTCATGTGGCTGGCATGACTAAACACCAAGGC
>NW_015159849.1:14863-20486 GCF_001447785.1 Gekko japonicus
GTGGTCATCCAGCCACACCCACCTTTTGCTTCTTATTCTGTTGACCTTGTTTGTTGTCAAAACCCAGGGCCTTTTTTGTAGCAGGAACTCCTTTGCATGTTAGGCCACACACCCCTAATGTAGCCAGTCCTAATGAGTTTCTGCTGTTGGGTGTGGCCTGTTATGCTAATGAGTTCCTGCTGGGCGTGGCCAACTTGGGAGCCAGCCGGAACTCCGTTCCTGTGCGTTCCTGCCCAAAAATAGCCCTGGCCATAGGAATATGCAATCAGCAAGCATTGGAAAAGAACCCGGTTTCACTTACTGCATTAACAGAAAAGCTTAGGCCCTGTTCACACGCGGCATCTGCGGCGGGAGAGGCACGAATGTCGGGTGGAGTATATGGGCGCGATCACAAGGACACATCTGGCAAGGGTAGCACACCCATCGCCGACCCGTAGCATCCGCCCGAAGATCCGGAGTTAAAAAATATCCGGGAAAGCCTACTAGAAAATATCCGGGAAAGCCTACTAGAAAAGCCTATCCAGGAGAGCCAGTTTGGTGTAGTGGTTAAGGGTGCAGACTCTAATCTGGGAGGACCAATCTCTTCTTCTTCTTCTTCTACTAGGAAACGGTTTGCTACGGGACATCAACGGAATACCTACGTGCGATCGCTCAAGCGCGCTCTTGACGCACGCCGAAAACACGCGCCGACAAACAAACCCCCACTTTGCCGCCGCCGCGGCTGATCGCATTCTGGCGCGTTAAATTGCACCGGCGCGAAAAGCCATGCTCCCCCCCCCCCCCCCACTATTCGGCGATTTCTATTCTATCGCTTCTCGGCCTTTTGGCTAAGATCAAGTGTAGTATTTACAAGATTTCTATCCAACCCTTCTCTATGAACCCAAGCAGCGAACAGCACTAGGGCCCACAGGATGCAGAAGCACAAATCGCAGAAAAGGACTGAAGCGAGGAAGGAAATGATGTGGCAGATCTTGTGAGAGACCTACACTGAATCGGCGAGGCAAGCAGGCAGGGGTGCTAACCTCCAGGTGGAGCCTGGACAGATCCCAAAATTACAACTGATCTCTAGACTGCAGAGATCAGTTCTCTTGGAGACAATGGCTGCTTTGGAGTGTGGACTCTATGGCATGAATAGCCTACAGACGTCCCCCCCCAAAAAAAAAACACCCCTCTGCCCTCCTCAAACTGCAGCTCCAAATCTCCAGGAACTTCCCAACCCAGATCCGGCAAACCCACAAGTAGCCAGGCGGACAGAGAAGATACAAAATGTGTAATGCTGGAGAGTACTGAAGTGGTATATAAGGCAAGGTCAGAATGTGGTTATTAACCCAATTTATAGCCAGGTCAGCAGAAACCAATGCAAGAATCTGGCAGGACTGCTTCAGCCTTCCGCATGCAGCTCTGCGTGACGAGCCACAGCAGGCCGTGAAGCAGAGATTTAAAACCTTCTTGCTTCTGCTCTCACACTCCCCTGACATCATCCCAATCTGACTCTATTCAACTCTAGAAACCACCACTCTCATTTGTTAAAAGTTTCTAATTTTGGATATTCTTCCAAATCATTCGGGCAAATTATGCCGTCCAGTTTGCACTTGTGAATTCATTAATAATACAACCAGGGCTATTTTTGGGCAGGAACGCACAGGAACGGAGTTCCGGCTGGCTCCCAAGTTGGCCACGCCCAGCAGGAACTCATTAGCATAATAGGCCACACCCAACAGCAGAAACTCATTAGGATTGGCTACCATTAGGGGTGTGTGGACTAACATGCAAAGGAGTTCCTGCTACAAAAAAGCCCTGGGTTTGGACAACAAACAAGGTAAAGAGAATAACAAGCAAAAGGTGGGTGTGGCTGGATCACACTTCTGGCAACATGGGGGTGTGGCCTAATATGTGAATGAGCTGTGCTGTCAGGGGTGTGGCCTAATATGCTAATGAGTTCCTGCTGTTGGGTGTGGCCTATTATGCTAATGAGTTCCTGCTGGGCTTTTTCTACCAAAAAAGCCCTGAATACAACATATATATCTACTGTTTTCACTGCAAGCAAACTGGTAGAGTAGAATAGCTAGATTACTGAGACATGCAGCCGTTTATATAAACCCAGCCAGTTTGTCAAAAACAGAGTCATAACTTGGGACCCAGGAGCAACTTACTCTACAAACATTAACAAATTGACGCTGCTTCCTCTTGTAAAAACTATACATTTCACACATTCATAATATTTAAAAAATGGGGACAAAGTAGATTGTATAGGTGCCTGCTCATGTGCAAGTCAATACATCTTTGCATCCACTCTGTGATCTTCTTGTCATTGACTTAGACAGACAAGAAAGGACCAAGGACAGTGCTACAGAACTCTGACGGTATGAAAAGATCCGAGCTCTTCTTCCTTAAGCCTTTAATATTACCTCTGCTCCAAGAGGCAGTAAGCATATAAGGAGCTCAGTGTGATTCTCCCCCACCCCCTCTCCCTTCGGGAAGAAAGCAGATTTTAGAGTAATGAATCTGGCACAGTGCACCACTTTCTGGTTCAATGAGGTGACAGTGTCCTAAGGTGAAAAACGGAACAGCGCAACAAATGGAAACAAAGAAAGAGATTGACCGAGGACCAGTTTGTGCATACTAATGGTGGGCAAATTATTCAGCGTGGACCACAATGCACCCACAAACACAGAGGCAGAAGGTGTAGGGGGGCACAGAAGGCCACGATGGGCTAACCACAGCCCATCCTGGGGGAAGAAGACATCTGTTATTAAGCAGCAATGAAACCAGGGGTCATTTCATAGAAAAAGAGGTGCAGGAGCTCATTAGCATAACTCATTAGCATAACTTATTTGCATATGCCACACCCCCTGACATCACCGGAAGTGTGTCAGAAGGCAACACCCACCGCTCCACTGGACTGTTTTGGATTGCTAGCTATTGGGGGCGGGGACGTGCAGATCTGTCCACGCAGAGGAGAGAGAGCTTGTACCTGAATAGAACTTGGTCTTCAAGGTGCCACTGGACTGTTTTGGACCAGGGGGTGGGGTGGGGCTCTGTCACTTACCTGGCTGCTTCTTGCTCTGACTGAGGACTGCTGGGAGCAGGGGGTGGGGCTTGTTGCATGTGCCCGCCCCCTGGGCTCTTTGCTGCCGGAGCTCGTGCAGGAAATGACCCCTGAATGAAACAACCGGGCACAAAGGCCCTAGAAGCCACAGGCTGATCATGGACAGGCCATCAGGAATGGCAGCCTAGCAGCTTAATTGCAACTGGATACCAGAATACAATGCGGGATACAAGCCAAAAGTATAAATAAATAAATAAATAAATCATGTACACAGTCAAAACTTCAGATAGTAGGAGTTTCTTATTGTTCAAAGTACTGACGTCCCAATATTTGTCCTAATGAAACATAGTTCTGTAAACTTGCCAAGGATCAATATTGACTCTGTCGTGGCCCAGATCACACTTTTGCCATGATCTGGAACGACTTAATCTATAAGGCACTTGGCAACAATTTTAGTCAACCAGATAAATAATCGGCTTCATGAGGTCTTTGCATATGCACATCCGAATGCCCTTGTATCATACCGGCGAAACATACGCAAAAACACACGTCCATTTTTTACTCCTATGAAAGCTTGTAGTGCAAACCGGTAGCATTACAAATGACCCCAGCCTCAGGAGATAGCGAGGCTGTTGTTGATAAATTGTGCAGGCGCCCAGAAGCATGCTTACTGAATAGATGTCTGCAAAACACCTTTCCAGTAATTTCTAAAAACTTAAATAAAAACTGAGATACTTAACTGAAAGTACAGTCGCACCTACAGCCCTAGCATATGGTTTAAATGAAAAGTAGAACAAAGGAAGGGTGAAATTATCAGCTTGTTTGGAAGACTTCTTTTAGACACCAACCCAATTTCTCTCTGAATATATCAAAATCCTTGATTGCAGTAATGAATAGTCATAATTCCTTCCTGAACAATTTTTCTTTGTCTCAGGCTCCATTATCGATCCAATGGCTCACTACTGCTGCTATATTTACCTCTGTTTTGTATGAACAATGCTGCAGGTACTGCACTGTCCACATCGTTGTTTGCTGGTTCATAATATGAAAAGTTCCATGACAGGATCTCCAGTATAAGATCTCTAGTGTTGTCTTTCAGAGGGCCAACACAGATAGCATTTTCAGGAGTTCATGGCCGAGTATTTTGAGAATCCGTTTCCCAAAGAGCATAGGTCACATTGGGATTCCTGTCTAAATTAATTCCATTGTGCACCTCTCAATTGTACTTTTAAAAAATATTTATAATTCATGTATGCAAATTAGCTGGAGATCCTGCATTCAGTCACGGCACCCGTAGTACAGAAGAGATTTCCACTCCTAGAGTGCCAAGACTCATTTTTTTATTTTTATTCTCTTCTCTGTTTGCAGTCCCAGGAGGCTTCATGACATCGTGCTCATATGGGGTACAGCTTGTGGGGCTACCATACTTTCCCCCTTTCAGCCAGAGCAAAAGAAAACCCCTTTTCAATAAAGTACAACACCTTTATTGGCATATAAGACAATAAATAAGTTACTTCATCAGGTATCATTACACCTGCCTTCTTAAAACACGTCAATCTTAAAAAAAAACTCCTTACTGCCAAGATCTTAGTCAAGAATTCAGCAATTTGTGCAGTAACTTTAGGTGACTCATCAGCTAAAAGGTACCTAATTACGTTTTCAGAGTTAATCCCAGAAAACCCCTTTTCTCTGGTTATAATAACAATTGTGGAGTGGCTGCAGGGATAGCATCCATGTGGATGCTGCCTCCACAGCCAATATGGGGAGAGAGGCAGAGCTAAACTCCACATCCTCTCTCCCTTTTAATTCTTTTAATGAGCCCCCCCACACACACACACCCGCTAAGCTATGGTACTTTCAGGGGTCATTTCCTGCAGGAGCGCACAGGAGCGGAGCTCTGGCAGTAAAGAGCCCAGGGGGCGAGCACATGCAACAAGCCCCGCCCCCTGCTCCCAGCAGCCCTCAGGCAGAGCAAGAAGAAGCCAGGTAAGTTGCAAGGCTCCCCCCGGCCCCCCGGTCCAAAACAGTCCAGTGGCACCTTGAAGACCAAGTTTTATTCGGGTACAAGCTCTCCTTCCTCTGTGAGGACAGATCTGCATGCCCCCCCCCCCAATAGCTAGCAATCCAAAACAGCCCAGTGGAGCCTGAGCGGTGGGCGTTGCCTTCTGACACACTTCCGGTGATGTCGGGGTGTGTGGCATATGCAAATGAGTTATGCTAATGAGTTATGCTAATGAGCTCCTGTGCCTCTTTTTCTATGAAATGACCCCTGGGTACTTTGCACAGCATGGCTTAGGTGTGAAGCAGGTAAAGCAGTGATTGCTGGGCTGTGAGGGAGCCCAGCATGATTGTCATCTGTTGGCACTTCTGTACAGAAGAGCTAGAGTGGTGGCAAGGATGGCAGTGAGTGGACGGGGCATACAAACTGTGTTCTATGCAGGGCTATTTTGGGGCAGGAACGCACAAGAACGGAGTTCCGGCTGGCTCCTGAGTTGGCTACGCCCAGCAGGAGCTCATTAGCATAACAGGCCACACCCAACAGCAGAAACTCATTAGGATTGGCTACATTAGGGG
>NW_015159849.1:20560-24051 GCF_001447785.1 Gekko japonicus
CAACAAGCAAAGTAAACAAAATGAGAAGCAAAAGGTGGGTGTGGTGACATGGGGGTGTGGTCTAATATGCTAATGAGTTGTGATGTCAGGGGCGTGGCTAATATGCTAATGAATTTCTGGTTTTGGGTGTGGCCTGTTATGCTAATGAGTTTCTGCTGGGCTTTTTCTACAAAAAAAGCCCTGGTTCTATGTATCTCCACTTCACTTACTGCTGCTTCCAGAAGAGGGGCAGTTTCTCCCACCCTGTCTGGAAACCATCTTGATCGCTTGTCTTCCATAAACTGACAGAAAGCAGAATACATATCAACTAGCAAAAGAATGTATGTGTCATGTGTATTACTGTTGACTGAGGACAACAATGAATCCTAGAGCAGAGGATCACTTCAAGAATAAGCTTATAGTCCAAATATTTGATTCTTTAATAAATCACAACCGTGCTTTTAAGACAGGACACATGTTAAAATATAGAAACATCTTTGTAGTTAGATCTAGTTGTATTGTTTAGTGAATTAAAGAAACACATCCCAAACTTTAAGACTGGGATAAATTCTGGGAAGTAGGTAAGACTCACTTGAGTAATTCTAAAAAAAACATATTTATGATTCATAACTCTTGGTCCAGGCACAGCCATTAATTTCTCCCATAGTAATTTGGAGATTGGGAATAACTTGAAAAGAAAAATAAATAAAACTGTCAAATCACACCACTAGAGTTAAATCATATACCAATTATTCATGATGTTAAAGTCACAAGCCAATGATTTATAATCAAATCAATAGAGGAAGACCTGGTATTTAAAAAATCCCTCCCAAACATCTGGTAAATGAAGATATGAATAAATGTTTTTTAAAATATATATATATCTATGAATTATTTGCTTTGCAATCTCTTCTGCCTTTCGCTGAACATTTAGAGAACTAAATGAAAAGATACCAATTCTGTGGTTGTGATCCAATAAATGCAGACTTTTTATAGAAATTGGCTTCCATAAACAGATCTCCTTGCTGGAATGAATTCTTTGCCAGGATGATGACTGTATGTTAAGCTATCTATATATGCAGCAATTCTCTGTGGTCTCCGGTTATCTCTCTCTCACTTCATCTACTTGAGATCCTTTAACTGGGGATGTGAAGAACTGAACCTGGAACCTTCCACACTCAAAGTCTGCACTTCCCCATGAAGTTATGGGGGGGGGCATTTTTTTTTTAAACAAAAACCTTTTCCAGGGACTTTGCCAGGTAAAACAATGTTGGATCAGTTTTACACACATTCCCAACTGGTTTCATGCAGTCAGCTTTGACAGAACCATTCAGTTAGTGGACAGGGTAAATAAGAGGACTGATTCCAGGTTCCCAGTTTTCCTTTGAGCTTGTCATTAATGTCAAAGCTGCTCATCTGTTTGGTGGATACATGTGCACACAGTCTACTGCTATGATAAGAACCTTTGGATTCGGCAACTTCATATGAAACCAAGTTTAAAGCAAAGAAACTATATCAAGCAAGAAGCCAATAATAAAGAAGCATTTGATTCAACAGCAAATAACTGCTCCAGAATCAGGCTGCACAGAAGAAGGAATAGACGACATACATTCAGATTACAAATAACTTTGAGGAAATCACCATCTGGCTCCCAATGTTCCATGTAAGGAGGAGAGTATAAATGCATTCAGCAAATTATTTGGAGTCATGAGTCACTTTCCTAGAAAAAAGACACCATGAATCTTTTAGGACAAAAATATGTTGTCTTGCTTGACCCAAGCAATAAGCAAAAGGAATCAACCATGCATATTCTAATTTAGTACAGACAAATTCTATGTGTATCAGGAACGTCTGCAGTCTTTGCTGCAAACAGTAAAAAAAATTCACATGCATGCAAATAGAAACATAGGCATCTTTCTTTTAAGTAAAATGTTTTAAAAACCTTACGTGACCCTTAAAAATACTGTGCTGTTTCTAATTTACTGGTCACTCTACAAAGAATTACAGTGTAACACCATGTAACAATTGGTCTAGATTCAGAAAGTTCCTTTTCCTGGAGGGGACAAATTAATGCCAACCTGGCATCCTTTGGGTGTGTTCAGATGGCTCTTTAGATCCGCGCGAGGCATGGCTGCCTCATGGATTTAAATGTAATGTCTAGACATCAGCATCTGGGAAACGTCCATCTTCCGTGAGCATCCCGTACTAAAAAGATACTACTTTAAATATAGAGTTTTCGGTTCCGACGGGCCACGCACGGACTTTCCCCCGTCTGATCGTTCCATCCCGAACGGGTGCCATTTTAAAAAAATCTTGATTCTGCACATGCGCAAATAACCAAGGATGCAATATCATGCCTATGCGCATGCGCAAACTTTTGTGTTTTTTTAAAAATCCACCACGCACGCACCTCATTCAGTGGACGCCATCTAGACAATCCACAGCAGAAGCAGCGTGCAGTAAGGTGATTCCACGGGGGAATGTCTGGTCGTGCGAGAAAGGATTTAAAAGATTGGGATCAAATTTGTGGTAGGATTAGCTGTCCATCTGAATGCACCCTTTGTTTGTCGAACTAGAACAGAATGGACTGTGCGAAACACTGATATCTACAACACTGCTGGCAGAGATCAGTCATTTTCAGGAAGGGAAAAAAAAATTCCTCCTGAATCTAACATGTGCACAATTAGCTGCATTTGTCTTTGATGCAAAGGAAAATTCCAAACACCTCTAGAAGCAACTTCTTTCAGGACAACAGTTGGTCCTGAACCAACACAAATGTTTGTATTCAGCTATAAAAGTATGTGGCATTTCCACCCCCTGCTCACAGCTTTCTACTTATTTCTCCCCTTCCTATCCCATGTCCGTAATCTCTGTCAGGGACTCAGGGGCTTGAAATGAGGACCACATAGGGGGAAATGGAACCTAGTCAAATGAGTTGCCTGAGCTATTGGTGCGGAAGCCCCAAAACCTTCTTTAGTTGCAAAAGGAAAGGGGATATCCAACAATTGCCCATGCAGTTGGCAAGTAGTTGGAAACCATTGGATTGGCCAGACTGAATACTAGAAAACTGAACTTCTGCCCTTGCCTGGTCAACTGAAGCAGTATCTTCTGCCAGGTGCACAGACTCCTGACTGTTGCTTTACCAGCTCCCAGATCTAGCTCAAGCCTCCAGTTCTAACAACTGACCTCATAGACTCTGGGCTGGAGTGTATACTCCCACCAAGCATTAGCACATATGGCCTCAGTCTGGATCTTCTGGTGTCCGGCAGAAGTTAACCTCTTTCAGTTGATACATTATACTACCCAGAGGTCATTTCGGGGGGGGATCGTGGGGGATCGCAGTTCCCCCGGGTGAGGTATGGGGGGCGGGGCACATGACAAAGCCCCGCCCCCTGCTTCCGGCCACCCCGCTTCCGGCCCTCATTCAGCCAGGAGGAGGCAGGAGAAGAGGGGGGGGGTAAGTTGCTTCCTCCCTGCCTCTCCCCACCCCTGCTTGCCTGGGGCCAGGGAGG
>NW_015159849.1:24340-36230 GCF_001447785.1 Gekko japonicus
AGTCCTTCATTTCCTGAGTTGCAAGCTGTCATGATCTGGGTTGTGCAGGCCCAGGGAGCCTGTGTAGCAGTGGGAGGAGGCTAGGCCTACAACTCCCAGAAGCCCCTGAGAGGTTTTGGAGCCAAAATTAGCCAATCATAGAGAAAGGGGACTTATAATAAAAGAGCTGCTACAGGGGATGAGTTGTTCTTTCTTCCAAGAGGGCAGAGCCAGAAGGAAGGCTGCTGCAGAGAAGAGACCCTCATCCTGAGAAAAAGGGTGAGCAGACTGAGGCCCACTTGAGACAGTGAGCTAGGGACAGTAAGTTTGGATGCATTAGGGCATTTGGTTCCTTTTCTTTTCATCCCCTTAGAAGAAGAAGAGGAGGAGGAGAAGAGATTGGATTTATACCCCGTCCTTCACTTGGAGTCTCAGAGCGGCTTACTAACTCCTTTCCCCTCCCCTCCCCACAACAGACACCCTGTGAGGTGGGTGGGGCTGAGAGAACTCTGCCACAAACGGCTCTTTCAGGAACAGCTGTGCCAGAGCTTATGACTGACCCAAGGTCACATCAGCAGGTGCAAGTGGAGGAGTGGGGAATCAAACCCGGTTCTCCCAGATTAGACTCTACACACCACTACACCAAACTTACTGTTATTATCCCTGCACCTTGTCTGTTTGACCTCCTATAAAATAAACCTTTTCCTTGTTGTTTGCTCTGCCTGGTCCTCACGCCTATTATTCAGCAAAAAGGGAGGTCTGAAGGTCTTGGGAGGGTGCTCTGGGCCTTCTCAAGGGATCCTAAATCCAGAGTGGTGGCAGCGTCAGGGGACACCCCACCTGAGCCGTGACACAAGCTCGTTTCTCTTTGCTTTGTTACATAATCCCAATACTGTTGATAACAACATTTTGCCGCATCAGTCTGTTCCATTTACAACATGATCACACAGACATTAGACTTCAAAGGAAATTTCTCTGTACCATTTTGGATTGCAATAGCATGGGTAACTCTTTAAAACTGTATAATACATTTAGGATCATCATTTAGGATGTAATGTAAAACATTTAGGATGATCATTTTAATGAGAAAGTACTCACTGCCGCTGATAAAGCTGATGATACAAGTATGAAAAACATTGTGCACAACCGATTCTTTAAACAAAATTCTGAATCTTCCCCACTATGTTCAGAAGCCAGTGCCAGACTACACCTGAGGCAATACTCACCAACCAAAAGAGGGTAGAACATGATTTGGAAGCCGTTAAGTGCACATCACAACTCTAGCAAGAGTCAAGACACAGCTCTAGCAAGCCAAGACAACACTTACCCTAGAACCTAATAGAAGTTGGATTGGGGTAGATGGTCAGGTACTTGGCAACTCAGGCAGTTGAGGTGGTGATGCAGGGGAGTGTGTCAAGGATGTGGGAGGTATTTAAACTGCACAAGAGAGCAGGACTCCTCAGAGTTTTCAGGGTAAGATGGGCTGGTAGCACAGCATCACCTCTTCCCACTAGCAACCCCAATGGGGAATGGGAGCATCCAACTGGGATAATCTGGGAACATCAACAGAGTTTCTATATAGCGCAGGAAGGGGCATTTCCCCCACAGCACATCCTGTTGATAAATGTTTTAACCTGTTTATACTCCCTGTTCATCCTAATGCACAGTATTCTCAACAGTGGTGAAATCAGTTTGCATTCCCACTTCAGGTGATCCATGGAACAGTCATCTACAACTACCCATGGAACAGTCATCTACAACTACAATTATCACACAATCAGTTAGGGTTGCCAAGTCCATCTTCCACCCCCAGTGGGGGACTTTGGGGGCGTTCCTGGAGGGGGCGGGGCATCCCCGACGTGATGACGTCACATTGGGGACATCCGCCACACACACACCCCCGCCGCCCGTGCGCCGGATCTCCAGAAACGGCAGTTCCCTGCACTTAAAGGAGCCGGCGTTTCCCTTTTAAATGCAGGAGCCGGCGTTTCCCCTTTAAGAGCAGCCGAGTTTCCCTTTTAAGAGCACGAAGCTGGCATTTCCCTGCAAGCTTGCAGTTGCAGCTTAGAGACCAACAAGATTTCCGGGGCATGAGATTTCAAGAGCCAAAGCTGATGAAGGGAGCTACTAGCTGTTCTACAGTCTAAGGTGCCACTAGCTGTTCTAACAGTCAGTCATTGTGGATCACCTTGTCATCTCATGAGATCACAAAAGCTGGGGATCACTTAAAACTCAACATGAGCTGATTGTTCCTAACTGAAGTGGGGCTATATATAAAAAAGGAAAGCTGTCTTAACACTGTAGAAACAGTATATGCAGAATTCGTGTTCTGTAAACCCTGGTGAGATCTGAGATTTCGGTATATAAATAGCAATATAATCCCACTCATTTGACAATGTAGCAATGCAGGGAAAAAGCAAGCCGTCCTTTCAAAGGAGGCAGTTTGCTCCAAAGAAAGTCGGGGATTTTGCTATTTCTGAACTGCAGTCATTTCCCCCTTGCATCTCTTAGTGGTTGGAGTTTTGAGTCCTGAGGATTTTGTAATAATTTCGCCTGAGCATGCCTGAAAATCCCTAAACTTAAAATATAAAATACCATTTTATACATAGAAAATATCCAGTGTCCAAAACTGCCTGCTGCATTACTACCATCAAATCACATAAAACAGATGAAACAGTCTAGCAAGAGAGAACTGAACTTGAGTCTCACAAATCAGTCTCAAAATCTTTGCTTCGTTTCTGTACTCAGTAAAAAGCCTCAGACCACGAATCTTTTGCCAGAGTCACCCCTTCTCTCATGGCTGGACACAGAAGGGTACTGCACAGGGGTCATTTCTTGCGGGAGCACACAGGAGCGGAGCTCCAGCAGTAAGGAGCCCAGGGGGCAGGCACATGCAACAAGCCCCGCCCCCTGCTCCCAGCAGCCCTCAGTTGGGCCACGAGGAGCAAGGAGCAGCCAGGTAAGTTGCAGAGGCCCCCCCTGGCCCGCCTTCAGGTACAAGCTCTCCCTCCTCTGTGAGGGCAGGTCTGCGCGTCCCCCCCCCATAGCTAGCAATCCGAAACAGTCCAGTGGCACCTTTAAAACCAAGTTTTGTTCAGGTACAAGCTCTCCCTCCTCTGCGAGGACAGATCTACACCCCCCCCCAATAGCTAGCAATCCAAGTGGATCCTGAGCGGTGGGTGTTGCCTTCTGACACACTTCCGGTGATGTCAGGGGGTGTGACATATGCAAATAACTTATGCTAATGAGGTATGCTAATGAGCTCCTGCACCTCTTTTTCTACAAAATGACCCCCTGGTACTTCTGAGCTCCCACTTCTAGTGTACCAGCCACGATCCAAACCTTTTCCACAGTGAAATCCACTTGCCCAGAACACACTTGGGAAAACACTGGAAACTGCAAATTCTGGAACAACTTATATACCACCATTCCAGAAGCTCAAGGAGTAACATGCTGCCCTTTAGAAAAAACCAAACAGCAATTTGATTCAAAATGTTAATGGCTTTATTAGAGCTGCCAGGTCCCCCAGGGGTGGCGGGGGTTTGCCCGCTCAAAGGGCCCCCGACCTGCCAGCCCGGATCTGGCTGGCTGGGGGAACCCCGACCCCAAAGTACCCGGATCCAGCCAACGTGCCTGACGCAATGACGTCACCCAGAGGTGACGCCATCGTGCTGGGCATGTCAACGGGGGGACGCTCTAGTATTTGGCTTGAAAACTCTATGGTTTCATAGAGTGTTCAAGCTGAATGCTAGAGCATCCACTGGCAATGTGCCTAGCGCGATGACATCACTTCTGGGTGATATCACTGCAGTGTGCGCACGCTACGCACATGCACAAATGTCCTGGACTGGGACCTACTCCCCCTCCCGTCGCACCAGGTAAGTGATCTGGCAACCGTAGACGTTATGTTTAGGACAAGCAGATAGGTCAAAGAAGTACACATGATTTATTGCTATGGCCTATTCCTCATGTGGAGTCATATATAGGATAGTCCTGACTGTTTCAAAAATTCAATCATATATAAACAGGCACCCACTAGTCTACAGAAAATGCCCACACAGGTAACATTCATCTTACTTTTGACAAATACAGAGACCATAATTACATCCTATCTAGTTAAATAAATAGATATCTACAGTATAATCCTATGCATTACACCAATCTAAACCCAACTGGCTGGAATAACCTTGGATGGGTTTGCCCATATTATGTATATGACTATAAACATGGAAGAGTACACGGTAAATGAATGACAAAGCATATACAGGCTAAAACAGGAGTGTACAAAATGCATACACACGCTCTGAAGAAATTTACACAGCATGTGAATCTTGAAAATCCCACCATTCATTCATTCATTTATCTAATTTGTATCCCGCCCTCCCTGTCAAAGCAGAGTGGCTTACGTAACATTTTTGTAAACAACAGAAAAGTACATAAAACATAGATATAAAAAACTACCTAAAGTGCTAAAAAAGAGAAGAAGAGATTGGATTTATACCCCACCCTTCACTACCCAAAGGAGTCTCAGAGCGGCTTACAAACTCCTTTCCCTTTCCCTCCTCACAACAGACACCCGGTGAGGTCAGTGGGGCTGAGAGAGCTCTTGACAGAAACTGCTCTTTTTCGAGAACAGCTCTTATCAGAACTAAGGTTTGCCCAAGGTCATTCAGCAGGTGCGAGTGGAGGAGTGGGGAATCAAACCCGGCTCTCCCAGATTAGAGTCCGCACACTCAACCACTACACCAAACTGCCTCTTGCTAGTGCAAGTCCTATGGTGATGGCGAGGCGTTAGTAACGTTAACATAAAATATAGTCAGCAGAAAAACAATAAGAAAAGCAATAAGTTCTGGCCTCATCACAATGGCAAAAGTGAACAGATGACATCCCTCACCTTCAACATTCTGAAATCTATATTTCTCTGGAGCTGATTTGATTTTCAAAAGTTTGGAACAAACTCTTGAATCGGTCACAGTGCATACTGCTACGACCAACTCAAACACTCATTCTGACATATATCCCCATGATCAGCTTTTCATCAAGGAAAAACAAGAACAATTTGAGAGTTCTTTATCAAGTTACCTTTGCACTGATCAAGTAAGATGATTCTTTGCATACAAGTATCAATAAATTTGTATCCTGCATCTGTTGGATTTCTGCGGTTTCATTATTTGTGGTGCTACCCCCAGGATTTGTGATCTTCATATCCATAAATGTACCTAGCCTCATATAGCTCTCTTAGGTGCAATAAGTTCCATCAAACCTTGAAGAACAGGAAGGGGACAAAATGCTAGCGTTAACACCTCAATTTAAGCAGTTGGAGGCACTGGTGGTCTCCCTAATCAATAATCTGAAAGGACCCCAAGGTCTCTCAGTGCTGTGTAAGAAGCCTCAGTTCTTAAGAATCCTTGCTGGTAGACTATTAAATACTTCTCTGTTCCACAGTAGCAAAACCAGTCGTAAAAAGAAAGGTCAAGCAATCGTGCTGAGAATCACCTAAAGTAACCAAATTTTGCCTAATTCCAAAGAAAACCCGAAAAGGCAGATCCTGCCACATACCTGCAAATTTACCAGACCTTCAAACTCTGGTTTTGAAGGACAAATGCGGACTGTACCATTTGTAATTCGGTGGGTCACATGACAGAACACTCATCTAAATAAAAAAAATCTCACCTCAAAGAAAACTACATAACAGAGGGAAGAGTTTTGGGTTAGCCTTCTCCTTCCATATTAGTCGTCTCGTAAGTACTTTTTAAAATGAAGTATTCAATCATATGAGGCCCCCCCCATGAAGTGGTACAAACCACAATACATGTTTACTTTCTCCTGTGGTCTTTGTGAGACCATCAGCCCACAAGCCTCTTAACTCAGGCCCCTGCCACACGGCAGGGGAAAAGCCTCTTAAGGCGCGGCTTTTAAAAGCCGTGCCAATGTTGAGACACCACGGCAGGATCCCACGGATCCCCTGGCCGCAGTGCCTTTTCTCCCCGGCGCGATCAAATGCCGGGGAGAAGACACGGCCCTAACCGGGAGCCAGCCGAACTGCGCATGTTGGAGCATGCGCAGTTCGGCTCCGGGCCGGGGTTGTGCCGGCGCAAGGACGCGCCGGTGATCAAACGCCCGGCTAGAAGCGCCGTTTCCATTTGAACCACCAAGGTAGGTGGTTCAACTTGCGCCGGCTTTTCCCGGGAAAGGGCCAGTTCGGGTACGGAAGCAGGACGCTTCCCAGATGTTGTGGTGTGATCGCGCTGCTTTGATCCGCCCCCGAACTGTCCCGCAACTGGCCCAAATCCCCTTGTGTGGACGGGACCTCAGTAAATCAGAGTTCATAAAGCTCTGTCCAATATCAGATCTGAAAGAAACGACCACTATACTCATTTCTGCATTAGGAAAATTGCAGGTACCTTACAACGTGGGGAGTATGGTCCTTGTTCCACCAGAATCTAAACTCATAGAATTAGATATATCATCTGAACTAATTTATCAAAGTATCTAGAACTGGAATTATACTATTTCAAAGTGATAAAGGCTGTTAAACAACAAACTCGAGGTGTTTCCAGATAGCTTCTTACCCCAGTGATGGTGGGGGCAGAAGGGGAGAGAGGGTAACAAATCGTATTTTACTCAAGGAATTTCAGGAGAGTATATACTATCCTTGCCATTTTCACCTCTCAGCTCCTGGGCTGCATACATGGATCCTGATAATTCAAGGAGACTAACAACAGAGGTATCAGCAAATTCCCCATGTACTCTGCAAGAGTCAGATACACTGATTTCGTATACCTGCCACCTGCAGAAGCACCCATATACACATGATGTTTCTACACTGCCCATTTTAAAATAAAAAATATGTTTAGGGACATAAAAAGATGTGCCTCTGGCATTTATTCGTTTATTCATGTATTTAATTTCATTTTCATTTTAAAGATTCTGTCCTGCTACATTCGGCCAAAAGGTTTCTGCAGAAGCCTACATATTAAATTTTAAAAAATCAAAACAGCAAAGTGAATAAAAAAGTACTTTAAAACACAGGGTCCGGTCCAGCCAGACTGAAGGGCTTGCAACTCCCACTGACTTATGTGCTAAGATCTATCTCTTGCACTGAAATCAGCATTAAATCAGTGCTTCCCTTTGAGCTGTGTACATGCTGAATTCAAATATTTAATATGGGAAGTACATTTTCCACAACAGAAAACACAAATTGCTTAAAATCGAAAAAGCCTAGCTTTTGGAAATCTGCACTGGAGCCATCTATGTGTATTTCCGCGGGAAGACAATTCCAACCACAGAGAAGGCCTAACATCTAACGGCCATTAAGGAAACACCAGGAAGGCCTCCTCTACAGATTGAAGCAGGACTATATGGGACAGAGTGATCCTTTCTGGGCCACGTTTATTTAGAGCTGGCAGTGTCAGACACATGAAGATTTACATCCAGCCTGAAAACATACTGACAAGTCGCTAAAGCAATATTTCCAAAAATGTGGTCTCTGCAGACTGACCTAGCAACCACATTTTACAAAAGCTTTGAATACTTTTCAAAGGCAGCCCCATGCAGAGTGCACTACAAGAGCCAAACTTAAAGGTTACTATGGCACGTATCATGGAGACCAAATCCTCCTTCTTCCGAAGGGGATAGCTAGAAAGAAACTATTTCCAGACGCAACTGCCACCTGAGCATGATGTAGCAAAGTACCCCCTCGTTACAGACATTCTTCAGGGGAAATATAACTTCATCCTGGACTCTTTGAACCACTTAAAACCATTTAGAATATGCTATGTCACCTTTTTACCCAATATAAGATCCCCATGACAGTGAATAATACAAACATAAAACAAAGAACACAGATATCATTTAGGGATGTATGTGCCACCTATCCACAGAACTGCTGTGAAGTGACATTTCCGGACAGTTTCTAGTTTTCAAATGCATCCCCAATTACAGCACATGAGAGTAATTGTGTGATCAGATCAGATCACAGATCCAGGGCTCTTTTTGTAGCAGGAACTCCTCTGCATATCAGGTGACACACCCCTAATGTAGCTAATCCTCCAAGAGTTTACAGTAGCCCCTGTAAGAAGAGTTCTGTAAGCTCTTGGAGGATTGGCTACATTAGGGTTGTGTCGCCTAATATGCAAGAGAGTTCCTGCTACAGAAAGAGCCCTGCGAGATAACCATGGCTAGCTCATGCTTTCTGAAGAACAGCTATAGTTGGCATATCAGCCAAAGCTGATAGAATGCACTACATGGCATGGAAGGGACCTGAGCCTCCAACCAGGATCCAGCAGCATCCACAGGATATGAATCTGTCCCTTCAGAGGGGAAGTACAACCAACTCCATGACAGGCAGATTCCTCAGTCCTAGAGCTTTTCATTAACCAACAGTACCTCAGACCGGTCTGGAATGAGCTTCAGTGATTGGTTCTCATGAGCATAGCGATGAGATTTGACTCCAAAACTTCTCACATCTACTCCAGGCGGTTGAATGTAGATGCTAAATAGCATAAGATGGATCCCTGATGAACTCCAGAGGAGAAGTCTGTAGTGCAGAACAGTTATCTCTGTGCACAATCTTTATCATTTCTGACAGGTAGAAATGGAACGACCACAAAGCAGGATTGTGCTATTCCCAGCCCAACCAAGCAGTGCATAGGATGCCATGCTCTCAAAAGCCACTGGAAGATGAAAGAATCAAGAGTCACGTTGCTCCTGTCAATCCTCCAGCAATATTCATTTTAACCAAGGCAGTTTTCATCCATAACCTGGCCTGAAACCTGTCTGATGTACGTCTAGAATGATACAGAATCTGACGCCCAAAGTGTCTGTTTCACTTCGCTTCACGTTTGCTCTGATGCCCTGTTACGTACCCTTGCTTGGGATGACGTTCCACAGGGTTTGCCTCTATGTAAGTGATTTTAGAATCTGGATTAAATTCACTAAACTGCTTTTGAAAATACCAAGCAAAATCTATACAGCGCTTTTTAAAAAAAAAGATAAAAGAAACATATCCAATTTGCAAGGAAAATCCTAAATTAATTCTCTGTATCCCAGTTAACAAACAGTTGCAAAAGCAACTCGCACATCTACTCCATTTAATGTAGATGCTAAATAGTCAATCCTAAAAGAAATCAACCCTGACTGTTCCCTGGAAGCCAGATAATGAAACTGAAGCTCAAATACTTTGGCCACCCAATGAGAAGGGAGCACTCCCTGGAGAAGACCCTGATGCTGGGAAAGACTGAAGGTCAAAGAAGGCGGGGACGGCAAAGGATGAGGTGGTTAGACAGTGTCATAGATGCAACGAACATGAAGTTGAGCAAACTTCAGAGGACGGCGGAAGACCGGAAGGCCTGGCGTGATCTGGTCCATGAGGTCACGAAGAGTCGGACTCGACTGTGCGACTGAACAACAACAACAAATAGCATAAGATTGGATCCCGGAAGAACCCCAAAGGAAAAGTCTACAGAGCAGAACAGTTGGAGTGCTCTAAAACTTCAATCCTGTGACACGCTAGTACTGCAGAAATTCTTACGATGGAGTGTGCCAACAGTTACGAGCCAAACATCACAAGACATGGCATTACATTGGCTTCACGGACAGACATGGCATTTTACATCTTTAGGATTGCGAGTTTCAAATATAGTATTAGTAAAACGGAAAGAAATCCAAAACAAAGTATTCTTAGATTTCACTGACTTTTTCTAATGAAAGAGGTTGTGCAGATTTCATGCAGAACATCACACACAGAAAATGAAGGAAGGTCCCATGTAATTTGAATAATCAATTTGAATTTTTGTGCTTTTGTCTTCGCATCTGATCTGTTATCTAAGCATACATGCTTCCTGTTGTGTTACTGCAAGCACAAAAGCACAGTCTTTTCTGTTCATTAGTTAATTACAGTGCAAACGGCTATAATTAACTATGCTATGGAGTAATTCAATGAAAAGTATGTAAGTTTCTCATTTATATTCAATTTGTTGTCAGCATGTTCAAAAATGCTTCCTCATAATACAGTTTTAATAGTGCGAGCATTAGATTATTGGTCTGCTTCGTGTATTTTCTGCCCCTTTCCACTCCCTACTGGATGCAAATTCCATCAGTTCAGTTTTAGGAAACAATAGTAAAGCCCCTTTGAACTCAGCCTTACACAATAACAAAGGGGCAACTGTCTTGCAACTGCAGTCCAATTTAATTATACATGCATAGAATTCTTACACGGCGTTATTAAGAATTTCTTCCCCTGGCTCTTGGTCACTCCCCAAATGATGGAAAGGTTGCATGCAAACGTTTTGCACTTTTCTGCTCTGTGCAACCTCCTCTGGCTCTTAAAACCAGGAGGCCATAATCCTGCCTTTGTGGCAGCAATCCTTTTCGGCAAGCCTGATGCGCCAGCTCTGGGGGCTCCTCAGGACAAGCTTTGCTTCTCCGGCTTTGAATGAGAATCAGCCGGGCCATCACCCAGCCCTTTGAAATGCGTCCCGAGTATGTTTTGCCAGGTCAGTTTTACATACCCAGGACCAGATGTCACCCGTTCCCACTGATAGTACAGACACAGCATCTGGGCTCCTGTGCAAAGACCAGCAGGGTCTTGTCTGCAAACATTCCTCGTTTTGCACTCATGGAGAAAATTACCATTCAAAGCTAAATGGAGGCTGAAAGCAAACCATTCAAAGTTCAAACTGTGGCGCGTTGACACTTCCTTTTCATGGGACCAGGCAGAAACCCTGCTTCTTGCCTTCCTGATTCCCCCTTCAATATTCAAAACACCCTCATATTTTAGGGGAGAGGAGGTGATCGCCCCTAAGAGGGCTGTCTAATGATTCATTCAGCTGGCAATGAGGAAGAACAGTAATATTTGGGGAGTTAAGGGGTTGTTTTCTCCTGAAAAGGGGGGGGCATGATGTGTGATTGTGAAGATCCACTCAAAAGAGTTAGGTATAACAGAATGAGACTTTTGCTTCTTGGTACATTTGGCCAAATTATCTCTTGTAGTGGCAGCAAGTAGCTTCCGTTCCTCCTCTCGCGTTCATGTAATGCTATGGTTTCAATAATCGTCACGGTACTGCTTTCCTTGCAGTAGGCCTACATAACTTTACTACACAAAACACAGCAAGGCCAGGCAACTTCCAACCAGTGTTCCCTCTAAGCTGAGTTAGTGAGAGCTAGCTCACAGTTCTTTAGCCTCCGGCTCATACATTTTTGTCTCAGCTCAGGAAGGGGGGCTCCAGATCAGACTAATTTATGCAGCAGCCAAATTGCTCGCTCACCACTTTAATGCCAGTAGCTCACAAAGTAGAATTTTTGCTCACAAGACTCCACAGCTTAGAGGGAGCATTGCTTCCAACCACTACATTTTCAAAAAAAACACAAAAACCCCAACCCCTTAAACCAAAACTTTACCATCTGAGAAACATGTAGTGACGCCAGAAGCACAGTTTGACCCTGAATCTTTCTTTCTCAAATCTGAATAGGATTGAAAACAGCAGTGTAGATCACTCCAAAGTATTCTGTGAGTATGGGACAAAAAAAGGAAAATGTCCAGTCTTATGTATGTTGATTCAGAAAGTAGTTCCCCTGAATTCAGTGGGACTTATTTTCAAGTAAATATGTTTAGGACTGCAGCCTAAAACATGGTAGCTACTACTTCTTTAGACTTCAACTGCTATGCATTGTGGTGCACATCCACATGTACACGAAGGGAAAGAACGGAGGCCCATCACTTCCATTCATTCCTTCCAAGAGCTGCAAAACCAGACAGCAGAAACTCTGAAACCCCCCCACACACACACACACTCACTCACTCTCTAATCAGGAATAAAATAGGAAGATTACCAAAGGGAGGAGGAGGGGAATTGCAGCTGACCCTTATAAGGAGCATAATGCCAGGCTGTGTACTTTGGAGAAAAAGGCT
>NW_015159849.1:36286-42022 GCF_001447785.1 Gekko japonicus
AGGATCGGTGTGAAATGCTGCCAATGTTGCAGAATTTGTAAGAATGGAAAATACTCTATCTTTGGAAAATTTGGTTGTGTGCAGAGTGAGAAACCTCTGATGAGGGGGACAACACCGTAAAAGGGATAAGACTGTATTTGTAGGGCCTTTTGCATGGTCACCCGTGAAGAGTATTCTGCAAGAGATCACCTTTGAATACAGCAGACACTCTGTTTTTACCGGAGCACCAAGATACTGCAATCATTGCGGAGAGACTTGTATTTTCCTTTGCCGCTTATTCATGCTGAACAGTATATTTTAAATCCCTACATATATTTTTGTAGCAAACCAGGTTAGCAAGAGGAAGGGGGGTTGCTGCTGCTGCTGCTGTTTTTTACATCCAGCATTGTGAAGGATAAAGGTGAAAAGATGCATCGAGCTACCGCAGTATGGGGAGGAAATGATTTTTTAAAAAATTAAAGCCGCTTTCTGTTTTAAAGCGCCGTCATTCTCATAACTACAGGCGGTTGCTATGGGGTTTGGGGGAGGAGAATGGGAAAGAATTGGGGTGGGAGGGGGCTTCCTAATCAATCATCGCGGAAAAGCTTAGCCCCCCCTTTCAGAGAAAGATCTGGATTTCAACTCCGTCTCTAAGAAAATTGCGGGGACTGCAGAGTTGCTGCCATGCAGGGCAGCAAGAAAACAGGCAGAACAGAGGCAGCAGCTGGGGGTGGAAACGCCTATTAAATCCCTTAGACAACAGATGGGCAAAGCTCCCTGTCTCTCCCCCCCCTCCTTAAAAGCAAAACACAATGCACCATGTTTTATTGTCCCACCATAATGGACAATACTTAACACCCACAGGCCCCAGAGAAGATCAGTTGGCTTGACAAAATATAGGTATATGGAAAACATCAACCTGGAAAGACTCAAGTCCATTCCTGGGGGTCTCCCAGTGAAATGGATTGCCAGGCAAGACTGAATGTCAACGGGAACTGTCACTGGGAAAGGGGGACAAGACCAGGGAACCGGTGGCAATTTGACATTTTTTGCAACACTGGCATCTTGGCCATTTCTGCCGCTCTGCCCTTGCAAGCGAAGCTACCCAGCCGGGCGACCTGCAAGTCCATCTCTTGAAGACATGGAGGGGATCTAATTCTGTCACGTCGGGCCAAAAGCACCTGCTCCCTTGCTCACGCCTCGCACGACCTTCCCTTCTCTGAATATTTCTTGCCATTGTTCCTTCCAGGCGACAACAGCATCCACAACAACAAAACCCTCCGGTCCCTGATCGCAGGACAGGGAGTCTTAAATCACCAACTGAGCGGACAGAACCAGAGCAAGGTTTTGGATTTGGTGGTGGTGGGGGGTGGATTTGTCTTTTGATGACTTTGCACAGTTTGCACAGGGCCAGGGAGCAGTGTTCCCTCTAAGCTGAGTTAGTGTGAGCTAGCTCACCGTTTTTTAGCCTCCGGCTCACCCATTTTTGTCTTAGCTCAGGAAGGAGGGCTCCAGAGCAAACTAATTTATGCCACAGCCAAATCGCTCGCTCACAACTTTAATGCCAGTAGCTCACAAAGTAGGATTTTTGCTCACAAGACTCCACAGCTTAGAGGGAACATTGCCAGGGAGGCTTTTCCCGGGTAACCACAGGAGACAGCCACCGACTGCAACGCATATCATCTCTCCCACCCACCCTGCTGGTAACTCCCGGCTTCCTCCTCCTCCTCCTCCTCCTCCTCTGCACTCCCCGCTATGTGCCTCTCGGTGCGATTGGAAGGAAAGGCACTAAAGTGCTGCACTGAACCGAAGCAGACATCACCCAGCAGCGGAGCATCCTTCCTTCTCCACCCACCCCCCCCGGGTCCACTCCATCCGCCCCTCCCTGGATGCACTTTGACTGTCACCGGGACGCCACCAATGTTCCCTCTAAGCTATGGAGTCTTGTGAGCAAAAATTCTCCTTTGTGAGCTGCTGGCATTAAAGTTGTGAGCGAGCGAATTGGCTGCTGCATAAATTAGTCGGCTCTGGAGGCCCCATCCTTCCTGAGCCAGGACAAAAAGGTGTGAGCCGGGGGCTAAAAAACTCTGAGCTGGCTCACACCGACTCAGCTTAGAGGGAACATTGGCACGCCACCCCCTTCCCGAGAGCGAGACACACAAAGCGATCCGGGCTGGTTCAAACGAGGCAGAGTTTGGTGGGAAAGAAGCGACACAGAAGCCGCCTTCCACCATCCGCCGCCGCGCAAGGACGGAGGACCCACCTGTCTGTCCTTTGCCGAGGGTCTTCTCCAGGCGGTAGGGTCCCACGTATTGTGCATGCTGGGCCCCGCTGCCTTCCTTGGCCGTCGATGTCATCGCGACCCGGCTCGGTGATGCCGGCGAGGCTGCGCCTTGCGTTGCGGTCGGGGGTGGGGGGGGATCTGCCGGCTCCTCTCCCCCCACTGCGGCTCTCTTAGATCCCCACTTTGCCGAGCGCTCGCTCTGCTTCGCTTTCTCCCTCTGCCGACTCTCCCGCTGGGCTTAGTCCACTTGGCTGAAGCGTCGCTCTTGCCTTGCCTTTCTTCCCCCCCCCCCTCTGTCTGCCCAGGGAAGCTGATGCCCAGGAGCGGTTCTTGGCGAGTGTGCAGTGAGAGGGGGGACAATCTAAGATCCAAGCGCTAGAAGCATGGTGCTGGCCATCAGCACTCTGCACGCCTTAGTTCTCTTTGGGAGCCTGGAGAGCAGGCGGAAGAGCTGGGGCCCACCGCTCAGACTGACAGGAGAGGCAGCCAATCCCTGGCAGCACCTCGGCCGGCCTCTCCCCCCTCCCCTCCATCCACTACCTTTTCTTTTCCCATCAGCATCAGCAGCAGTTGCTGCCTCTGACTGCTACAGAGCATCATGACCAATAGCAACTGCAATAAGACTATCAGGGGTCTAATTTCCTGTTAAGGTCAGGAGTGAATCGGGATGCAAAAGTCTGTTCTGCTTTAAACTTTAGAAGAAGAAGAAGAGATTGGATTTATACCCCGCCCTTCACTTGGAGTCTCAGAGCGGCTTACAAACTCCTTTCCCTTCCCCTCCCCATAACAGACACCCTGTGAGGTGGGTGGGGCTGAGAGAACTCTGACACAAACTGCTCTTTTTCAAGGACAGCTGTGCCAGAGCTTGTGACTGACCCAAGGTCACATCAGCAGGTGCAAGTGGAAAAGTGGGGAATCAAAGCCGGTTCTCCCAGATTAGAGTCCGCGCATTTAACCACTACACCAAACTGGCTCTCTTTACAGGTACAGGTGCATGAAACCAGATCGATGTATCCTGTATCGGCAACACAGTTCATCTGCTTAGATCTATACTGCAAAGAATGTTGCAGTTGTGGCACAGGACTTATAAAAGGCAGGAAGGCCAATCTGAGAGATCGGTAGTGAGATGGATGGGAATAAAGAAGAAGAAGAGGAAGAGATTGGATTGACAACCCCGCCCTTCACTACCCAAGGGAGTCTCAGAGCGGCTTACAAACTCCTTTTCCCTTCCCCTCCCCACAACAGACAACCTATGAGGTAGAAGAAGAAGAGGAGATTGGATTTATACCCCGCCCTCCACTACCCAAAGGAGTCTCAGAGCGGCTTACAAACTCCTTTTCCCTTCCCCTCCCCACAACAGACAACCTATGAGGTAGAAGAAGAAGAGGAGATTGGATTTATACCCCGCCCTCCACTACCCAAAGGAGTCTCAGAGCGGCTTACAAACTCCTTTTCCCTTCCCCTCCCCACAACAGACAACCTATGAGGTAGAAGAAGAAGAGGAGATTGGATTTATACCCCGCCCTTCACTACCCAAAGGAGTCTCAGAGCGGCTTACAAACTCCTTTTCCCTTCCCCTCCCCACAACAGACAACCTATGAGGTAGAAGAAGAAGAGGAGATTGGATTTATACCCCGCCCTTCACTACCCAAAGGAGTCTCAGAGCGGCTTACAAACTCCTTTTCCCTTCCCCTCCCCACAACAGACAACCTATGAGGTAGAAGAAGAAGAGGAGATTGGATTTATACCCCGCCCTTCACTACCCAAAGGAGTCTCAGAGCGGCTTACAAACTCCTTTTCCCTTCCCCTCCCCACAACAGACAACCTATGAGGTAGAAGAAGAAGAGGAGATTGGATTTATACCCCGCCCTTCACTACCCAAAGGAGTCTCAGAGCGGCTTACAAACTCCTTTTCCCTTCCCCTCCCCACAACAGACAACCTATGAGGTAGAAGAAGAAGAGGAGATTGGATTTATACCCCGCCCTTCACTACCCAAAGGAGTCTCAGAGCGGCTTACAAACTCCTTTTCCCTTCCCCTCCCCACAACAGACAACCTATGAGGTAGAAGAAGAAGAGGAGATTGGATTTATACCCCGCCCTTCACTTCACCACACCAAACTGGCTCTGAAAGCCCTGAAAGGAACATAATACACAACCCAGTGGCTGTTATCTAAGTGGTTTGTAATGAATGTCAGTGGGAGGGGTTGCTTGTCACTTAAGTGTCAAGATAAAGAAGTAGGTGACCTTAAAATTAACAAATCACATGCATGCACACATACATGTACATCACACTAGAATCATAAAAGATACTGGGTCTGTAGTCACATGATAGATGAATGAAGAATTAAAGGATCTAACAAAACGTGATGGTTATACAACCCATGTGTTTGAATGCAGGTGGTATTAAAGGTAAAGGTATAGGTTCCCTTGCTCGAAAGCCAGTCGAATCCGACTCTAGGGTTGCGGTGCTCATCCGAAGAGCCAGCGCTGTCCGAAGACGTTTCCGTGGTCATGTGGCCGGCATGACTAAACACCAAGGTGCACAGAACGCTGTTACCTTCCCACCGAAGTGGTACCTATTTATCTACTTGCAATTTCTTGCTTTCGAACTGCTAGGTTGGCAGGAGCTGGAACTAGAGACGGGAGCTCACTCCGTCATGTGGCACCCGGGTCTCGAACTGCTGAACTACTGACCTTCCACAGCCTGCAGTTCAGCATCTTAACCACTTGAGCTACCGCAGCTCCACGCAGGTGGTATTACCTGAGTGTAAAGTGGGGTGGCTCAGAGGGAGCTGAAGTGGGGAGCTGGAAACCAGAAGGGGGTACCAAAACCTTCCTCCATCCATGTTTTTCTCCTTGAAAAGCCTTCTCGTGATTGCTTTTCTTACAGAAGGGTTTCCACCACCACCACCACCACCACCACCATACCTCATTAGATATTCTTGCTTATCTAATGTTTTTATAGCTGAGATGGATTAGTGAAACTGTAAGATCTTCGACGTGGTCTCTGCGCTTCACACCCATGGGATCTAGTGTGCACGCGCTGGATCGATTGGTGCTGTAGCAAGCTTTTTAAACGGATTTTCGTGCCCAGTCCCTCGGGCATGCGCAGGAACCCCACCACGCATGCCCAGAGGGGTGGGCGCGGACATCCCGCCAGTTCCTTTCTTACCGCCGCGTTGAGTAGACCTCTTCTTCGTCGGTCTGATCGGTTCGCTGTTAGCTCACCTCACAGCTCTAAGGAATTATTTCCAAACTTCTTCTGCAGGCGGTGAAGTCACCATGGCTAAAACCTTCGTCTACTCCTGTGCCCACAAGACGACTGGACTACATGTACAGGGTCCAAGAGGCAGATACTGAATTCCTCTTCTCGCACCCTCAGCCAAACTCGATGGTGATTACATCTTCCTCCAAATCCAAGAGGTCGCATTCCGCACCTTCTGACAAGGAAGGAAAGAAATTAGATGCCTTT
>NW_015159849.1:43508-49127 GCF_001447785.1 Gekko japonicus
GTTTCCTCCCTTTAATCAAGGGAAAATGTGTCACGGTCTTCACGGACAACACCACAGCACTTTCCTATGTCAACAGGCAAGGAGGCACTGTTTCCCAATGACTCTGCACCCTCGCCATTCAGCTGTGGGAGTTTTGCATCGCCAACAACATATTCCTCATCGCAACTCACATTCCAGGACGCATGAACATGCAGGCAGACCATCTAAGTTGAGCAGGACTCAGCCATCACGAGTGGGAAATTAACCCAACATACCTCCTCCCACTCTTCCACAAGTGGGGAGTTCCCCAAGTCGATGTCTTTGCAAACAGAAACAACAAAAAGTGTCTTCTGTTCTGCAGTCGAGGAGGCAAAGACCCACAATCTCTGGGAGATGGTCTCCTTTACCCTTGGTCCTTGGGACTTCTTTACCTGTTCCCCCCCTTACCTCTGCTTCTGAGAGTGGTCCACAAAATTCTCAAAGACACCACGGACTGTATCTTAATAACCCCATGGTGGCCGAGACAACCTTGGTTTTCTTTTTTTTGTTTTTGCAGATATATTTATTAAGGTTTTATCATATAAGCCAATATCATACATATATGACCACTCAACAAGGCTACATACAAATCCCATACATTCAATTTTTCCTTTCCAGCATCACGGAACCATCTATCAAATATCCAAAGTAACATAAATATAAACCTAGTTCTTGTTTTCAACCTTAACACCTGTCTGTATCAATTGCAAAGTTATCTCTTAACTGCCCTTCAGATCTATATACTACCTCCATTGACCTGCTGGTTCTTATTGGCAATACATAACATTCATACCATTTTATTTAACCTCTATCAATTCCTATATCCAATATGAAAACAGGACTTAATATCATATTCAATTCTGTTTTGTTATTTTGACCTCAAATTATTTTTCCTCAGTCATCATTGTACTAAGCTAATTTATCAGGATTAATCATTTTCTTCTTACTGTTAAGTTTTCTAGTACCCCTCTTCATCTATAAATAAATACATACTTAAATACATATTCCCCATTTAACTTTTTATCAGGGTTTTTTTAAAATTTGCCCTCTTAATCTACCCTTAATTACCAATTTACCCTCCGATATTACCTTTTTAATTTATTAACCACCCCCATTTATATTCCAATATTACCCATTATCCCTTTAAATCAATATCCAAATTAGATAATCCCTCATATTAAACTCACAACATCAACTGAACAACCACACAAAATTAAATACATTTAAATTCTTTAATCCATCTACTCATCCATAAATCAATCCTTCTATTCTTCCTTTTCACCTAGACTCCCCCAAACTGATTTTCAGCTTAATTTATCAAATTATTTCCCCTCCAATATTTTATTATTATTATTATTATTAATTTATCGATAATCTTCAACAGAGTCCTATCCATATCTCATATCACCCTAAACCAATATCTGAGTTAATTATTCCATCCCGTTATTCTAATATACTCACAAATAAAATATAAACATATAAATTAATGTACATATTCAGATTCATTCAAAGGGTCAGTTTTTCCATCTAATCCTGTACAAGATATATATTATTTATTCTATCTTTCTATACAGTTTACTCCTTCTCTTAAACATCAACATTTTGTTTTTCTGGTTCAACATATCCACGTGTCTTCTTTCCTTGTGCCTTTTTTGGTTCCTCAACTTCTCTTTACTCTTTTTCCGCCATTCTGTTTTCCATCTCACACTGTTCTCCGTAAATTTCCACGCCCGTCTCTTCCATTTTTTAATCCTTCCAACCCTTTCTCTCTCGTTCTTCAGCCATCGCTTATTATGTTTAAATAGTCCAGGTTTCACACATCTCAGTTTTTTTAAAAATCTCTTTCCAACTCTTCCACTTAACCGGTCATCCTTCTCTTGTACAACACCCAGTTTTCCATCCTCAAAATCTGCACAGCTCTCATTTTGCGAATCACCTAATATCTCTTTTACAATGGGTTGTTCCTCTTCCTCTGCCTTTCCAGCTCCTATCTGTATGCTGTCCAATTTTTCCACTATTTTTTGGCAAGCCTCTTTACATTCTTTTTGAACAACATCACTCAAAAGTCTTTTTGTTGTTCAGTCGCACAGTCGAGTCCGACTCTTCGCGACCCCATGGACGAACTCTCGCCAGGCCTTCCGGTCTTCCGCCGTCCTCTGAAGTTGGCTCAACTTCATGTTCGTTGCATCGATGACACTGTCTAACCATCTCATCCTTTGCCGTCCCCGTCTTCTTTGACCTTCAATCTTTCCCAGCATCAGGGTCTTTTCCAGTGAGTGCTCCCTTCTCATTTGGTGGCCAAAGTATTTGAGCTTCAGTTTCATTATCTGGCCTTCCAGGGAACAGTCAGGGTTGATTTCTTTGAGGATTGACTGATTTGATCTCCTTGCAGTCCAAGGGACTCTCAAGAGTCTCCTCCAGCACCATAGTTCAAAAGAATCTATTCTTCGGCGCTCGGCCTTCCTTATAGTCCAACTCTCACAGCCATACATGACTACTGGGAATACCATTGCTTTGACCATGCGGACTTTTGTTGGCAGGGTGATGTCTCTACTTTTTATCATGCTGTTTAGGTTCGCCATCGCTTTCCTCCCAAGGAGCAGGCGTCTTTTAATTTCATGGCTGCAGTCACAGTCTGCGGTGATTTGATGACTAGGGAGCCATGTACCTGATGTTATCTGCAGGTCGTCTTGAAGAAACAGGCTCTGAAGAACTGCTCTTCCAAAAGCAGCATCAGTTTTAGCACAGTGCATCACCACCAGGAACTTCTCAAAGGCTGAAGTCAGTGAACCAATAGCAGACCTGCAGAGATATGTCACCAAGTATCTGGAGAAAGTGGCAGAATCAGGAGCCATAATGACCCTTTCACAGTACTAGCTTGCTTGATACGTTCGCATCAAACTTTAAAGCCAGGCATCTTTCCCGGCATTTGAAAGACATGTTTGCACTCACTGGAGAAAACCCTGATGCTGGGAAAGATTGAAGGTCAAAGAAGACGGGGACGGCAAAGGATGAGATGGTTAGACAGTGTCATGGAACGCTCCCTTGATTTCTCCAATTTTCTTGAAGAGATCTCTAGTCCTTCCCATTCTATTGTTTTCTTCTATTACTTTGCACTGTTCATTCAGGAAGGCCTCCTTATCTCTCCTTGCTGTTCTCTGGAAATCTGCGTTCAGTTGGGTAAATCTTTCCTTTTCGCCTTTGCCTTTCGCTTTCCTTCTTTCCTCTGCTATTTGTAAAGCCTCATCAGAAAGCCATTTTGCTTTCTTGCATTTCTTTTTCTTTGGTATGGTGGTGATTGCTGCCTCCTGTACGATGTCACGAACCTCTGTCCATAGTTCTTCAGGCACTCTATCTATCAAATCCAGACCCTTGAATCTATTCTTCACCTCTACTGTATATTCATCAGGGATGTGATCTAGGTCAAACCTGAATGGCCTCATGGTTTTCCCGATTTTCTTCAGTTTAAGTCTGAATTTTGCAATGAGTAGCTCATGATCTGAACCACAGTCAGCTCCAGGTCTTGTTTTTACTGACTGGATAGAGCTTCTCCATCTTTGACTGCAAATTATATAGTCAATCTGATTTCGGTGTTGCCCATCTGGTGATGTCCATGTGTAGAGTCGCCTCTTAGGTTGTTGGAAAAGGGTGTTCGCTATGACCAGTGTGTTCTCTTGACAAAACTCTGTTAACCTTTGCCCTGCTTCATTTTGCTTTCCAAGGCCAAACTTGTCTGTTATTCCAGTTACCTTTTCACTTCCTACTTTAGCATTCCAGTCCCCTATGATGATGAGGACATCATTTTTTGGTGTTAGTTCTATGAGGTGTTGTAGGTCTTCATAGAACCGGTCCACTTCAGCCTCTTCTGCATCAGTGGTTGGGGCATAGACTTGGATTACTGTGATGTTGAATGGTTTGCCTTGGAATCGGACAGAAATCATTCTGTCATTTTTGAGATTGTATCCCAGTACTGCCTTTTGCACTCTCTTGTTGACTATAAAGGCCACACCATTTTTTCTACGAGATTCCTGGCCACAGTAGTAGATATAATGGTCTTCTGAGTTAAATTCGCCCATTCCTGTCCACTTTAGTTCACTGATTCCTAGGATATCGATGTTCAGTCTTGCCATCTCATTTTTGACCACGTCAAGCTTACCTTGATTCATAGATCTTACATTCCAGGTTCCTATGTAGTATTGTTCTTTGCAGCATCGGACTTTCCTTTCACCATCAGACACATCCACAACTGAGCGTCCTTTCGGCTTTGGCCCAGCCGCTTCACTCTTTCTGGGGTTACTTGTACTTGTCCTCTGCTCTTCCTCAGTAGCATATTGGACACCTTCCGACCTGAGGGGCTCATCTTCCGGCGTCATATCTTTTAGCCTTTTGATACTGTCCATGGGGTTTTCTTGGCAAAAATACTGGAGTGGATTGCCATTTCCTTCTCCAGGTGGATCACGCTTGGTCTGAGTTCTCTGCTGTGGCCTGTCCTTCTTGGGTGGCCCTTCATGGCATAGCCCACAGCTTCATTGAACTGTGCAAGCCCCCTCGCCACGACAAGGCAGTGATCCATGAGGGGGTCAAAAGTCTTACCAGCTGCCCAATAGTCAGTTCACCTACTTCCACATTTTCGTCGTAGTCCTGCTCAATTTCAGTCCCGTCCGCCATTTCCAGCAACTCTCCTAATCCTTTTTCCTCATCAATACCAAGTTCTCTCTATAGTCCACAAATTCTTCTTTATGTCTCTTCGCCAATAGCACCAATAACACCAATCCGAAACATGCAAGCTCGCCAGCAAACTTTTCTTCCCCACTTCAGATAATAGTACAAACTTACGTCCCTTATTTCTCCCAGCCGTTGTCACTCTTACACTTAGACTTTTTCATTTGGGGGTCTTCCTTAGGACTCCAATAATAATTATTATTCAGCCTCCTTGTCCCGTGTTGCCTTATTTGTAGTCAACTCTCCTTTTTAATTAAAAACAAAGTCCGGAAGGCTGCGGCTTATCCGAACATGGCAGCCATGTTCGTCCCTTTCTCACGGTCCTGCATTGGGGCTGCTCCTGGTCACCCCCCGCTATGCCAAGTGTGGGAGGGGCCAAAAAAGATGCCCCTTACTCAGCCCTCACTCCATGAAGGCTGTCCACGTTCCCCCGACAATCGGGGGACTTGGTAGGGTCTGTAGAAAGGACGGGAGGCATGGAGCAAGCCGCACTCCGCCCGTCGCCGCACCGCGCCGGCGCCGTCTCCGCAGATGTATCCTTAATTGTGGAATGCTGTGAGTAATTAGCTGAGACCCTCCGAGACAACCTTGGTTTTCAACGGTCCTGGAGTTATCACAAGGGATGTACAATCAGTTCCCTCCGGCTCAGGACCTCCTCCTTCTCTCAGACTCCCCCGTCCTACATCACGACATATCACAGTTGAAACTGACGGCATGGCAGATAACATAGCTGGCTTCTCCTCCCAAATAGTGAATGTCCTCTTGAATTCCAGGAAGCTTACTACGCGGAGGTCTTATGATTATAAATGGCGAAGGTTCTGTTCTTCCCTTGGTGATGACGCCCCTCGAGCCTCCTCAGTGGGTCTCGAAAGAGTTTTC
>NW_015159849.1:49870-67108 GCF_001447785.1 Gekko japonicus
GAATGCCCTTGCTTTGGGGGCAGTGTCCCAGTCTTCGAATTGGGCTCGCAACGCCCACACAAAAGCGTCCAGATTAATCAATTCCGGGCCCTGGGCATTGTGCAGCCCCACATACCAAGCCACCACGGGTCCCCAGAGCCGTGCCACCACCACATCCATGCGGCTGCTTTCGTCTGGGAACAGGTGACCCAATCTCTCCACAAACTTCATCACTCGGACCACGAAGTATGAGAGTTCTTCTGGGTTCCCATCGAAGGTCTTTCGGGCGAGGTATCACCCGTTCTCTCGGACTGTCGGGATGTGGCACTGGAACTGGGACCCCAGTTGTGGAACGTCCCCCGGCTGGGGCACCTGCTGTGGTGGGGCAGGCGGTACCACTGGCCCTGCGGGGACCACCAGATGAGCATCCCTCTCCTCTCGGATGGCTTGGATCACCAGCTGTGGTATGGACTGAATGACCTCCTCCAGGGTCTGTTACATCTGCCTTCTCTCCCGATCCGCTACCTCCATCCTCTGGACCAGTTCCAGCCCCTCATCTACCTACTCTATCCCATGCATAATCTTATAAACCTCGACCATGTCACCCCTCTGCCGTCGTTTCTCCAAGAGCCCCAAGCGCTTTAACCTTTCTTCATAGGAAAAGTGTTCCAACCCTTTTATCATTCTAGTTGCCCTTTCCTGCACTTTTCCCAAAGCTATAATATCCTTTTTAAGGTGTGGTGACCAGAACTGCACACAGTATTCCAAATGAGGTCGCACCATTGATTTATTCAGGGACATTATGATACTGGCTGATCTGTTTTCAATACCCTTCCTAATAATCCCCAGCATAGCATTGGCCTTTTTAAAAAACTTTTTTGTATAAATAAATCGGTTTTAGCCTTTCATTTTATGGAAGATCTTCCAAAATATTCCAGTTGATCTTCCATACACACATTCAGACATCACTTAGGACAACAGTTGCTGTGCCCCTCATTTATGTGCTATAGAGTGTGCCTGTTTCCAGCAGAACAGAAGAAATGAAGTATTGTGTATGTATGTGTGGCTGAAGATCAGCTGGGGGGGGGGGGGGGGAAGACAGCTTTATGTTTAATAAGCAGGTATGATTAGACGCCAAATGGGTCAGATTAAGCACCTTTAATAGACTGTCTCTCTGGTATCTTCGCAGTGTTTTTCATAATTATGTTTAAATGAAACACACACAGACAATTGCCACAGTAACATTTTCTCATTTGACTTGTAAAGATTATATTCTTCCTTTTACCACAGCAGAGCAGCAGTATTCTCCTCTTACCTGATTCATTATTAACAATTTAAGCGATCATACTAGAAAGCTGTGGCAGTTCTCCATGGAATCTGGATCCAGAACATTCAGCTGTATTTGCCACACATAATCAGACTGAATATTGCAGTCCATTCACTTCTGAGTCTGCATCCAAAAATTAACACATCTACCAATGAGAATTGAAACACATTTTATAAGACACAGGGCCGCCACTGAAAACAGTGGTGTTACCTCAAGTTCTTTCTTTCGCTGTAACATGTAACAACTTTCTTCAGAACCTGACATTATGCACCTATGTTTTATTGTATTGATTGTATCGTATTTTAACCTGTTGTAAACTGCCCTGAGCCTGCCCATGCGGGGAGGGCGGGATATAAATAGAACAAAATAAATAAATAAATAAATAAGGCTTACTAATTTATTCATGATTCCAGGCTATCCCATTGGCCCTTGAAGAGTACCGCATCACCCATTGACAGACGAACTGCCACTCAAGAGTAATCAGTTG
Source organism: Gekko japonicus (assembly GCF_001447785.1). Classification (NCBI taxonomy): domain Eukaryota; kingdom Metazoa; phylum Chordata; class Lepidosauria; order Squamata; family Gekkonidae; genus Gekko; species Gekko japonicus. Next base: position 51,664 of record NW_015159849.1, read on the forward strand.
GCAATGGATGGGCCAAATCTTATCTCCAACCCACTGCAGCCTAGTCCACTCTTCTCTGATTGGGCCAGCATTTCAAGGACATTTGCATATGGAAGCTGATTGGACCTCACTCCATTCTGCACCACAAACTCCCCCCCCCCAGACAGTTGGAACTGTCAGTTGCATATGCAACCTGGTGTATCCTGAGGTAAAATATGTCCTCACCCACAACACATCACTTCCCCTTCAAAAGAAACAAACCCAATAACACAACCATGCCACACCACAGAAAAGACAGATTACACCACAAGCAGAATATCACAAGGCACAAAATGATAGGAAAAGGTGCCAGCAGTCACCCTATTACTGCCAATGCTATGTACCTGAGAGCACATCAGAGGATGGTGTGCAGGTCCAAGGTCCATGTTATAAGAGCTGCCTGGGGGATTATGGACCATTCACAGACTTTCAGCCTAACATACCTCACAGGGTTGTTGTGTGGATCATACGGGGCAGAGGAGAATGATGTCAGCTGCTTTGGTTTCCATTGCAGGGAAAGACTGCCCTTTCCCTAGGTAGAGGCTGCAGGGAGGGGGGAGGAGATGTAAACCTGAAGACAGATAGGCAGATAAAGGTAGGCTGATGGTTGCCTGGAAAGGACATAGGGTTGCCAATTCCAGGTTGGAAACTTCCAGGATATTTTAGAGATGAAGCTTGCTGAGGGTGGGGTTTGAGGAGGACAAAGAGGGGGACCTCAGACAGATACAATACCATAAACCCCACCCTGCAAACAAGCCATTTCTTCCTGGAAAACCATTGTTGCCAATCTCCAGGTAACAGCTGGAGAACTCTTAAAGCACTGGTGCTAATTCAAAGTGCTGGGGATGTGTTGCCTTCTGGCAGGGGACGCTGTGGGTGTAGAAAATGAATGTGGACAGAGTAGTGTTTTGGAAAATCTTTGGGAATTGTTCGGTGCATTTACCATGGGGCACCCACCGAAAGCCTCTAGCATTTTCTCATTCTGCTGGCATCACAACCAATTTAAGGCAAAACAGAGATATGGAGACTTTTCCATCCTCCTTTGCATCAATCTGTCTTTGTTGGCAACCCTAGGCCCACCAGCACTCTCAGGGTGACTTCATGCCTCCTGACTGGCATTACTTCACTAGCCCTAGCTGCTTGCTCCTGTTCAACAGGAGCCTCCCTATGGAAGCTGGAATTACTTAACTAGCCCTGGCTGCTTGCTCCTGTTCAGAAGGAGCCTCCCTATGGAAGCTGCCTGGGTGATTTTGGACCAGCCACAGACTTTCTGCCTAACCTACCTTGCAGGGTTGCTGTAGAGATCACAAAGCGGAAGAGGTAAATGAAGTAAGTTGCTTTGCTCCCCACTAACGAGAAAGACAGAACTTTGCCTAGGAAGAGGCTGCTGAGAGGGGAAGAGATAAAGTTGCCAACTTTAGGTATGGAAATTCCTGGAGAGGGTGGGACCTCAGACAGGTACACTGCCACAGACACCATGCTCCAAAACTGTCGAATGTGTCCAGGAGTGACTGATATTATTCAATGATTCTATGACAGAAGGGGAGACAGTAGTTCCTATGAGGGCAATTAGTTCCTTTGTTCCTCCTCCTCTTCCTAAATCAATCAGATATCATTTAGTTCTCTTACAATAATCTGAGATTTTACTCCTCTTTCCACTCCTTAAATCTTTTGCTTTCTACCCAAGCCCCCTTCCGCAAGCCAGCACGCTTGCCCTCCAGTTCTTTCTGTTGTCTCACTTTAAAACTGCTGCTCTTATTCACTTCACCCATCTCTTGCACTGCCGCCCTGAAAAACATACCTGTGGGCCCATATTGGGCCCCTGTGAACCACCACTTGCACTGTGTTCACCACCTGACACATTACAAATTGAACAAAGCTGTGATCTACCAGTTATTCCTACACTTAGCCAACAATTTTGGCTTAAAACTGGCAGAGCTTCCAAATCTTTGATGGGTCACGAACCTTCCACTGCACTTATACAAGTTACAACACTGGCGCGATCTCACCGCAACATCTGGGAAGCGGCGTGCACCCGTCCCCGATCCAGCCCTTCAGGCCGAAAACCCGCTGCAAAAAAAGAACCACCCCTTGAGGTGGACTTACCAGAAAGGCTGCAGCAAGCGCGGCCGTGGGATCGCCGGCACGTCCTTCTGCCGCGCATCCAAGGCTCCTGGCCAAACTGCGCATGTGCAGCCGGCTGCCTCAGTCTCCGGTCGGTGGCTTCCTCCCCCGCATCTAATTGTGCCAGGGAGCAACGGCGCAGCGGCTCAAGGGATCTGTGTGATTCCGCTGCCGTGTGTTTCTTTTGGTGCGGCTCTGATTAGCCGCACTTTGCCCGTGTTTTTTTCTGCTGTGTGGCAGGGACCACTGTTGACCTTCCTAATCTCTACAGCCCTTCTGAGATTTCCTTAGAGGAGAAAGGCACCACAGTACCATTGCCTGAGAAACGATGGTTTCCCATCACAAGTAACTTCCAGGCCACAGACGAAAACGTACAGCTGTTTTCGCACATGGACAACTTTGGTCCTGTTCACACGCGGCGATTTGGTCCGGGAGCAGGCCAGTTCGGGGCCGGATCAAACCGGCGCGATCACACCACCACATCTGGGAAGCGTCCTGCTTCCGCACCCGAACTGGCCCAAACCCGGGAAGAACCGCCGCAAAATGAACCACCTACCTTGGGTGGTTCAAATGGACGCGGCGCGGCAAGCAGGCGTTTGATCGCGCCGTGTCCTTTGCGCCGGCACAACCCCGGGCCGGAGCCGAACTGCGCCCGGTTAGGGCGTGTTTTCTCCCCGGCGTTTGATCGCTCCGGGGAGAAAAGGCGGCGCGGCCAGGGGATCCGTGTGATCCTGCCGCGCCGTGTCAACGTTGGCGCGGCTTTTAAAAGCCGCGCCTTCAAGCACCTTTTCCCCTGCCGTGTGGCAGGGGCCTTTATGTGGCTTTCTCAAGGGTACGCTGCTTCCAGGATCTGAGAGTACATGTCATTGATGGGCCCCAGCAAGGAAAACCTAGCCCATTCTGACAAAGTCTTCACCAGAAATGTTGTCTACAAAGAGGTTCTTCAGTCATCATGATATTTTCTAATGTGATTTCACTGTTTCTCTGTAGATCTGCCAACAGGGACTAATGCTCTTCTGTGTAACAACTCTTCACCAAAACATGCTACTTTGTGCACAATGACAACTGACCTTCTAATTGCGGCCAGTATGTTCTGAATGCATGAACACTATCCAGCCACTACCCACTGCTCAGGCTATATGCTCCTCACATTCCCTTTTTGCCTGCCTGACCACAGACTTGCATTTTATTTGCCATAGCCTGTGTTCCGTTTTATCAGCCTCACTGTGACTAGCTTTCCACTGCTTAAAGGAATCCTTTTTACCTTTTACAGCTTCCATTACTTTGTTCGGTAACCATGCAGGCTTTTTCCTATACCTGTTTGTGCCTTTCCTAAGCTGCGTTTCGGGGGGCGGAGTTCCCCCTGGGGCCCGATTCTGTGGCGGCGGAAATCGGGCCTCCGAAGCGGGGGTTTACCCGCCACTTGGCAGCCCTACCACCAGGCTATATTTTATCTGAATCCCCCCCCCCATCTTCAGCTATATTGTTTATACACTCCAAATATACCCCATCTTTCTCCCAAGGGGAACCCAAAGCAGCTTACATCATTCACCTCTCCTTCATTTTATCTCACAACAACCCAGTGATGTCTCTTAGGCTAAGGGTTTTTGGTGGGCCCAAAATCACCCAGTGAGCTTCCATGACAGATTGGGGATTCAAACCTGGGTCTCCCAGATCCTAGTCAGAAACTATAACCACTGTACCACACTGGCTTTTGTAGAGTAGCTTCTGTTCAACAGTAGCAGCAGTCAGGCCTGGATGAGTAGCCATTTGTCTGGTAGTTGTTGGCAAGCCTGGCCCCAATGAGCCCTCCCTCAAAGACCCAAACAACCCTGAAAAGGTCCCTACCCCCCCTTTTATTGACATAAACCAAGGCTTGAATGCTGGCCATACTGCTGTGGTTGCCTAGCAAAAGCCACTGAGGACATTCTTTTGCAGTCCTAGTGCTAAAGGGTGAGGAGATGGCGAGGCAACGCCACTCCCCAGTGAATTCAAGAAAGCAACATACAGCATTCTGGATTGGCCACAACTCTAATGGTTACAGCAGCTGTAAGAGCCCTGGCACAGTATGGAGCAAATAGATCTAGGCTTTGGCCGACCCACTTGGCAGCTGATGTATTCCACCCCAGCCCACCTGCTGGGGAATACCATGGGATGGCAGGACGCAGTATTCCACATGGGTGCAGGCCGCTGTGTGGTCTCCCTTGCCACTTGAGAGTGAGGATGCCTCGGCAGCCCCCCAGACTGGGCATGTCCCCTCTAAGCCCTCACCCCACAAAGGGGATCCCCAAATATGGCAGAAATGGGCACACAGGTTGCCTTCCCCCAAAAAATGGATCCAGCCATCTGCTGATACGGCCCAATGCAGTTGTGACAGTACGAAGAGGAAATAAACAACAAAGCCAAACATTAAATAGAATGGCTGACAGGACACTTGCACTATGCTAAAAAGAAAAAGGGGAGGGATGGGTGGGAAGAGCCACAAGGCTGATGGAGGCCAGGCAGTGCAGCACGGCCCTTATTACCCAACCAGGTGGACCAAAGGGAAAACTCCCTCTGTGAGGTCCTCTTGCCAGAGGCCCTCCCCCCATCTGTATCGGGCTGCACCTAATTTGCCAAGCCAAAAGGACGGGGAGTCCGCGCAGCTGCAGAGGTCACCCCAGCCATTAGCCACCCACACTGCCAGCCTCCAGGCAACTCAAGAACAACCATGTCACCCTTCCCCTCACCACCACAAACCTGCAAATGGGGCCCAAGGTAAGTCCTGGGCCCCCAGCTTCTTAGAGCTACAGGTACTGCTTCTATAACTTTGGGGATTTTTAACACCATTTTTTGTCTTGCTTTTTTAGGTTTCAGATTTTTCTGGAACCCTTGGGCTTTTCTCAGGTTGTAGAAAGATTTGTCCTGTCAGTCCATGGCCCCACTCTCTGGATTTAAGTATCCACATATTGAGAATTAGATAGCAGAGATGTGCAAAAAAATTGCAGTTTGCGTCAAATTTTTAAAATTATAATCAGCTTTTGCATGCGTGTAACTATTTTTTATTTTTAGAAAACAAACATAATATTAAAATAATACAGAAAAAGAAAGATAACTATATGACATAAACATTGAATTAAAACAAGCTTTCTCCCCAACACCCCCTTCATTACATTAAAGAAGTTTTGAAACACTGTCTATAAGGTACAATAAAAATATCTTCTGTTGGGATACATTTATATTCAACATTTTACATTAAAACTACATTGCAATATATTTATATACAGTATTTTAGACTACTTCTAGATTCGTTTCCTGCTTTCATACATATAATATACACTCCATCTCTTCTCGAATTTTGTAATGGAACTGTTTCTCAAGTAAGTTGTTAGTTTCACTATTACTGAATACTCAGCAAGTTTCGCATTACTGCATACTCAGCAAGTTTGTTTTTCCACTGTTCTAATCCTGGGAAAATTTTTATTGGTTTCATTATTTTTCTCTTCATTTTTCTCCAATAAGATGTAACATCCTATATATATATATAGAAGTTCAGTGTATTGGCACTTTGTGGCTCTCCCATTGGCTGTGCTTTGTACTCCATCAGCCATTGGCCTGTGAACTGCCACTCAAGAGTACTCACATGCAATTGGCTGGGTGCTGGGACCACTCCTCTCCCCCGCCCACTGCCGTTTTCTGTCTGAATAAACTGCCAAAACTGCTGTGTGTCTCACTTTCCCCTCAGTGGCTGTTGCTAGGCAACCAAGCTTGATTCTGTCAGTAAAAAGGCAAAGGCAGAAGGCCCTTTCCAGGCCTACTTTGGCCTTTGTGAGGAACTCATTGGGGCCAGTCCTGACTAGGGTTGAAAGCTCCAGGTTGGGAAATTCCTGGAGATTTTGTGGCGGAGTCTATGGAAGCCAGTATCTGGGGATGGGAAAGGCCTTAGTTGAATAGAAAGCCATAGAGTCCACCTCCCAAAGCAGTTATTTTCTCCAGGGGGTGATCTAGATTCTTACTGTGGAAGATGGTTGGGTGATTTCAGACCACTCACAGACTTTCATCCTAACCAACCTCACAGGGTTGTTGTGCAGATCAAAAGGGGGAGAGGAGAATGATGTGAATTACTTTGATTCCCACTGGGGAGAAGGACTGTACTTTTTCTAGGTAGAGGCTGCAGGGAGGTTGGGAGGAGATGGAAAGCTGAAGTCAGAGGGTCAGATAACGGTATGTTGATGGTTGGCTGAGAAGGAGATACGGTTGCCAACTCCAAGTTCAGAAGTTCCTGGAGATTTGAGGGGTGAAACCGGAGAGGGTGGGGTTTGAGGAGGGGTGGGACCTCAGACAGGTACAATGCCACAGATTCCACCCTCCAAACCAGCCATTTCTTCCTGGGGAACCACTCAGAATTACAACTGCTCTTCAAATTGCAGAGATCAGTTCACCTGGAGAAAATAGTGGACTCTGAATCATTATTCCCTGCTGAAATTGCCACAGGAAATTGATGCTAAGTGCCCAAGGCTGGGGCACCCCCACAGAGCCTTTTTTAAGAGCTTGTTGTATTTATTTCTTCTCTTAAACTGGGTTAGTGCGGGACTCTTTTCAAAACTTTGTACATAAAAATAAGCATTAATTCAACAGATGAATACATTATTTTTTTTCTTGTAAAGCAATCCTCATAAAATTATCACATTCCTCCAGTGGCTATGCTTTCTTTCCAGCATTTGAATGATGCTAGCTTTGGGACCCTTGGGGTAAAAGGATTACTGAAGGATGACAGGGAAATGGCTGAGAAGCTTAATGCATTTTTTTTGCCTCTGTCTTCACTGTGGAAGATGAGAAGTGCTTGCCCACTCCAGAACCACTGATGTTGCGGGGTTGTTGAAAGACCTGAGTCAGATTGAGGTGACTAGAAAGGAGGTCCTACAACTGATAGACAACTTAAAAACTGATAGATCACCAGGCCCAGATGGCATACATCCGAGAGTGCTGAAAGAACTCAAATTAGTGTGGGACTCTTTTCTAAACTTTGTACAAAAATATAAGCATTAACTCAACAGATGAATACATAATTTTTTATTTCTTGTAAAGCAATCCTCATAAAATTATCAAAAAAAGGTTCCAAGGAGATCCAGGAAATTACAGGCCAGTCAGTCTGATGTCAATACCGGGTAAGATGGTGGAAATGGTTATTAAGGAGAGAATTAGTAGGCACATTGATGAACAAAACCTATTGAGGTAGACTCAGCATGGGTTCTGTAAGGGAAAATCTTGTCTCACTAGCCTGTTAGTGTTCTTTGAGGGAGTGAACAAACATGTGGACCAGGGGGACCCAACAGATGTTGTTTACCTTGAGTTCCTCATCAAAGGCTCCTAAGTAAGCTCAATAGTCACGGGATAAAAGGACAAGTCCTTTTGTGGATCAAAAACTGGCTAATTAATAGGAAACAGAGGGTGAGTATAAATGGGAAAATTTCTCAGTGGAGGGTGGTAAGCAGTGGGATACCACAGGGATCAGTAATCTGTCCGATGCTTTTTAACTTGTTTATTAATTATTTGGAGTTGGGAGTAAGCAGGCAAGTTGTTCAGGGTGGTGAAAACCAGGGAGGATTGTGAGGCACTCCAAAGGTATCTTTCGAGGATGGGCAAGAGGGTGTCAACATGGCAAATGGGGTTCAATGTGGCCAAGTGCAAAACGATTTATTTATTTATTTTATTTATTTAATTCCATTTCTACCCCGCCCTCCCCGCACGCAGGCTCAGGGCGGCTTACAAGGCACAAGTGCTATAAAACCAAATACATTAAAAACAGCATAAATTACAACTTCCTGAAGATTTTGGGGCCACATTGGGGCCAAAAATCTTAACTATAAATACACTTTGATGGGGTCTGAACTGGCAGAGACTGACCAAGAGAGAGATCTTGGAGTCGTAGTAGATAACTCACTGAAAATGTCGAGACAGTGTGCAACTGCAATAAAAAAGGCCAACACTATGCTGGGGATTATTAGGAAGGGAATTGAAAACAAATCAGACAGTATCGTAATGCCCCTCTATAAATCATTTGGACTATTGTGTTCAATTCTGGTCACCAAACCTCAGAAAGGATATTAAAAGGGTTGGAACACTTTCCCTATGAAAAAAGGTGCCGACGTGGGGATACAGGGGCTTGCCTTGCAATGTCTTGCTTCCTTTCTCCAGGGTTGGGGACAAAGGGTGGTGCTAGGGAAACAGCAGTCCAGGAGACACCCGCTTGAGGGCAGAGTGCCTCAGGGGGCGGTGCTTTCCCTGATGTTATTTAACATCTACATGCGCCCCCTTGCCCAGATTGCTTGGCAGTATGCTGATGACACCCAGCTCTATCTGATGTTGGGTGGCCAGTCGAACTCCAAACCAGAAGATCTGGACTGGGCATTGCAAGCCATGGCTGGTTGGCTCAGACTGAGTAGGCTGAAGCTAAATCCGGTGAAGACAGAGGTCCTGTGTCTGAGTCGGGGCGGTTTGGGGATGGGGTTCCCACTCCCGACCTTCGATGGGGCACCATTTATGCCAGTGCCAGAGGTTAGGAGTTTGGGAGTGTTCCCGGATCCCTCCTTAACGATGGAGGCCCAGGTGGCAGCCACTGCTAAGTTAGCCTTTTACCACCTTCAGCTGATTTGGCAGTTGGTTCCCTTCCTCAACCACGATGACCTTGCTACAGTGATCCATGCGATGGTCACCCCGAGATTAGACTACTGTAATGCTCTCTACATGGGGCTGCCCTTGTCGCAAATCCGGAAGCTGCAGCTCGTGCAGAATGCCACAGCCAGGTTTCTGATTCCCTCGATGGGAGCACATCCGGTCTGTGCTAAAGGCACTGCACTGGCTGCCTATAGCATACCAAATTCGCTTCAGGATGCTGATACTTACCTTTAAAGTCCTATATGGCTGGAGTCCAACATACCTGAGGGACCGCCTTTCCCCATACATACCCCAGAGAGCACTACGGTCAGGGTCACAACATCGACTAATTATCCCAGGCCCTAAGGATGCCAGGATCGCTGTTACTAGGGCCGGGGCCTTTTCAGTGGTGGCTCCTCACTGGTGGAATGAGTACCCGGAGGAGATCAGGGCCCTGCAGGACCTTTTACAGTTCTACAGGGCCTGCAAGATGGAGCTCTTCCACCAGGCTTTCAACTAGGAGCTGCCTACCACTACCACCAACCATCACTATTACTACCACCAAACCACCCCAGTTTGGAGATCGAGCCATATCATCGTGGGAGACCAGAAGATCGATGAGTTGGGAACTTTGTTGTGACATCATATGGCACGCCACCTTGACTTAATAATGGAATGATTACTGTGAGCACTTTTATTGTATGATTGGTTTTAAAATGTTTAAATGTTTTATGTGGACTTGGTATTTTGTACTGACCAATGTAAGCCGCCCTGAGCCTGTTCGCGGGGAGGGCGGGATATAAATGCAACTAATGAATAATAAATAAATAAAGGTTAAAGTGCTTGGGGCTCTTTAGCTCAGAGAAATGATGACTGAGGGGTGACATGATTGAGGTTTACAAGATTATGCATGGGAAAGAACAGGTAGAGAAAGAAGTACTTTTCTCCCTTTCTCACAATACAAGAACTCGTGGGCACTCAATGAAATTGCTGCTAAGCAGTTCTGTTAGAATGGATAAAAGGAAGTACTTCTTCACCCAAAGAGTGACTCACACGTGGAATTCACTGCCACAGGAAGTGGTGGCGGCTACAAGCATGGATGGCTTCAAGGGGGAATTGGATAGACATATGGAGCAGAGGTCCATCAGTGGCTATTAGGTATAGATAGGAACTCTCAGTCTGGGGAAAGTGATGCTCTGTATTCTTGGTGCTTGGGGGGGCAACTGTGGGAGGGCATCCTGGCCCCACTGGTGGACCTCCTGATGGCACCTGATATTTCTGGCCACTGTGTGACAGAATATTGGACTGGATGGGCCATTGGCCTGATCCAACGTTGGCTTGTCTTATGTTCTTATGTTCAGAGCATTTGCAGTTTTGTACATTTCCAATGTCCTGATAAGAAGGCCTTTTCTTATTCCTCTTTACCCTGTCTTCTGTACCACAATTTTTCCTCCTTTGTATGTCCCCATATTTCCCTTTTTTCTGTTCCTAACACTGCCAATGTTTCCATTATGGCACCCAAACTTTCATACTCCCTCCCCAGGGGATTCATCTGTCTCCCTCTACTGATGTTTTTTGTCAGCAGGTGAAGACTTTTATTGTTTTATCTGGCATACCCCAATATTGGTTATTGGCTTTCCTTCCGGTATTGTTTATTTGTGTGTTTTAATTGCATTTTATAATTTTAACTGTATTTTAATTGTTTCAATGTTTCTTATGTTCACTGTCTTGTGGACCCTGATTGAGTTGAAAGGCAGCCTAATTTAAAGTAATAATAATAAAATATAAATAAATTTTACCCTTCTGTGCATGTTTAGAAATATGAACACACGCCAGATGCTGTACTTTTTCAGGTAAAAAAGTAAAAATCATTAAACTGTGCATGTGCAACCTAGTGATTTCCCCCATGTTTAGCTTTAGTGGAAAAACCAAGATTTTCCTACAGGATCATACACCCACAACCAAAGATCTTCTTTCCTTTCTGTAGGCTTCTTTTGGTGTCTAGCATGTCTGCATCCCCTTTGCTAACAGGGCACATAACTACCTGTAGAATCTCCCTGATATATCAACAAGTTTATGTCAAACTATTAGAACATTTTGATGGACTTAATATTACAGATGAAGGTGGTATTGGGTATAGTACCTAAATATTATTATCACTTTGATACCTCATTACAAACATTGTATTTGTAGTAATTTTAACTGCAGTCTATTAATACAGGGTGTAGTCTAACTGCTGGTAAGATTTATTTTTGACAACTGTAAAGTCTATTAGTTTCAATCCTTGTAAATTTAATCTGACAATGTACAAGCTGGCTTTAGGTTTTATTCGAACTGGGTATAAATCTAACTATTTACAAGTTTTGAATTTAATTGCTTAAAAATAGTGTAACTTTCAAAGAATTTTTAAAAATATTTTCTTTAGTAATTAGTAATCAGCCGGTTTTTGGCGTGACGAGAACGGTTGGCTCAGGGACTTGCTCCCATGAAGTCACCAGATCACTGGATCCTTAAGAGGAGTTCAGGGGCTCCCGAACTCCAATGAGCTCTCTGGAGAGGAGCACGTGGCAAGGGGCTTGACCCAGACTCCCCATGAGCGGCAGCAAGCGGGTGGAAGTCCAAGACAGCCTCCAGCAACATATCAGTGAGAGTGTCCATGGCAGCCATGGACGTGAAGTCGTGACTCCCAGTGTTAGGGGGAAACAAAACATCTCAACATAACAGTAATTAATTTTGCAAAAGGGGAGTGCTATTATATTACAATAATTTATTGTACAATTCCTAAAGGCCTCCTTGCTTTTTAACACTGATTCTGCAAATTGGCTTTTTACTCATTATTATAAATGTTAAAAAATTTTTTAAAAGATTTATTTATGATTTTTAGATTACAAAGAGAAAAACAAAGTTGCAGTATATAAATCAAATTTTTGAGTTTACATTAAACATTATTTCTAAAGAAGAAGAAGAGATAGGATTTATACCACGCCCTTCACTTGGAGTCTCAGAGCGGCTTACAAACTCCTTTCCCTTCCCCTCCCCACAACAGACACCCTGTGAGGTGGGTGGGGCTGAGAGAACTCTGACACAAACTGTTCTTTTTCAAGGACAGCTGTGCCAGAGCTTGTGATTGACCCAAGGTCACATCAGCAGCTGCAAGTGGAGGAGTGGGGAATCAAACCCGGTTTTCCCAGATTAGAGTCCGCACACTTAACCACTACACCAAACCATTTGTTAACTTTTTACCATCTTTTTTGGAAAGCTTTTTCATCTTTTCCTAAAATTATCATATTCAATGTATCCATTTCTGCCACATCAGAAATTTTTATGATCAACTCTTCTCTAGTAGGTAAGCTATCGGTTTTCCAACATTTAGCAACAAGTATTCTAGTTGCATTAAGGGTGTATGATAAAATCCATACATCATCACATCTGAACCCATCTGGTATTATATTAAGCAAGTAAATTTCTGGTAACTATTGTAGCTCTATGTCTATAATCTCTGTTATTAACTGTTTAACATCTTTCCAAAATTTATGGATCTTCTCACACCGCCACCACATATGGAAAAAGGTGCCTATATTATTCTTACATCTCCAACAGTTTCTTGATACGTCTTTATAACATTTAACCATTTTGTCAGGCAACCAGTGCCACCTGTAAAACATTTTGAGTATATTTTCTTTATATGATGTAGATCTTAATAGTTTGAGAGATTTCCATATTTTCAACCAGTCATCTATATCCCAACTATATCCTATGTCCTGCATCCATGTTACTATCGATGGTTTAACTGTTTCATCTTGCATAACATCAACCAATAAGAAGTTATACAATTTTTGTATCAGCTTGTCAGAGGTTGATAACCATATCTTTTCTGTCTTTTCATTATAAAAATCCATTACTTTATCTTTAGTAAACCTTGACTGTAATTGCAATTTTCCCCAACTAGTGAGATTAACATTCAATGCTTGTAGTGTCTCCAAAGAATTTAGCTCTTTATTCTTGTTTAATAGTGTTTGATATGTAACTCTCTTATTGACCGACATCAATGTAGGCATTATGAAGGCCTTTAAAAGTGAAACCCACATTTATTATTTTTAGGTAAAATATTTTCACGTGATGTCATGTTTGATAATTTATTCTTTTACTAAAATGTAGTACATACTAATACATACATCTTAGCATATAATTTCCCCCAACAAGGATAGTGATAAACATTAGCAATAAGTTAAAATTTTATTTGCGTCTTTTTGTTTCCCCCCGTTACATTTCTCTGAGCTTATGAGATAATATATATTGCCTCCTGTACTTTATGCTTATGGGAAATGCTATGGTCTGGTTTTGATTTTGACGTTTTGTTCAGCATAATTAAAGGAAAGCCTTCAGAACAAGTTTACCAATAATTAAAAACTTTTGAGACTTTACTTTTTAATAATTTTGATTAGTGTTCAGCTGATAGGATTATCGATGCAAGAGTTTGTGGCCTATTTTTTTTTGAGAACAACAAGAAATGCCTTGATACTTCTTGATCCCTTAATAATCACACAGCTGTTTATTCTATTTTCCTCCAACACAGAGCAAAACCCCATTATCAGCTCCCCTTTTGATCTCAAGCTCACTCCTCACTCTTATTGGAAACTAGGTTATGTCCCCTGATGTGAAGCACTTACACAATAATTCCCTCAATTATTTGAAGCCCTATTTATCCAAATGTTTTGATGTCCTAGAAATAGTTTGAGTAAACAGGAATTTACCATCCCTGCCTGCATTTGATCTTATCACTGGGGATGTGATGCTAGGGCAACCCCCTTTTCTTTTCATGTATCATTTATCATTCTCATTCTCAAATGGCCAAACAATGCCTACTTTTTGTGGTCAGTTCACATGTTAGACTGGTGCCTGGCACATCTGATTGAATCCATAGATTGCATTAGTCTTGTCATTATGTGCCCTGATCTAACAAGGGAGATCTACATGCAAGTAAGTTTTGTGTGTACAGCCAATGCAAGCCGACACATGTATCTGCATGAATGTGTGTGTTTGCATTGCAATGTTCAGCTGGGCGCACTGAGCTTTTGATACATCCAGGTCTAGCTGCGGAATGACTAGGAAGGTGCAAAGTGATCGCCTTATCACACACCACTGCTTATCATCACAGATTCCCCAACAACAGATCCTAACTCGAGATGAGATAAGCCAATTGCAGGTTAAAATACATTTCATGCAAAGCTGTTGCTATGGAAGATGCCCACTTTCTTCTGATTTCGCCTCTGCTGTTATATCTTGATTGGGTCTTCACTTCTGAATAAAATGAGTAAGATTCCTGATTTTTTAAATCTCTAGTGATATTACGTTGCAGCCGAATGTAAAACTGAAGCAGCCACAAATGTCAGGCTACTTCCGCATGGAGCTTTAATTCCACATTTCCCCACGACTGCAGCAAGGGGGAGAGTGGAGGTTAGCTTATACATGACAACAATTGCCCACCTTCCATATTTCCCCCAGTCTCATTGAATTTCCCTGAAACCTGCTTTGGTGTGATCAGGGGTCATTTCGTAGAAAAAGAGGTGCATGAGCTCATTAGCATAACTTATTTGCATAACTTATTTGCATATGCCACACCCCCTGACATCACCGGAAGTGTGTCAGAAGGAAACACCCACTGCTCAGGCTCCACTGGACTGTTTTAGATTGTTAGCTGGGGGGGTGGGATGCGCAGATCTGACCTCACAGAGGAGGGAGAGCTTGTACCTGAAGGCGGGCTGGGGGATCACTCAGACTCCACTGGACTGTTTTAGATTGATAGCTGGGGGGGGGGATGCGCAGATCTGCCCTCACAGAGGAGGGAGAGCTTGGACCTGAAGGCGGGCCGGGAGGGCTCTGCAACTCACCTGGCTGCTTCTTGCTCCTCGTGACCCAACTGAGGGCTACTGGAAGCAGGGGGCGGGGCTTGTTGCATGTGCCCACCCCCTGGGCTCCTTACTGCCGGAGCTCCGTTCCCATGCGCTCCCGCATGAAATGACCCCTGGGTATGATCTTTTCTGAGAGATTAGACTCACATCAGTTTTGGTCAGCATGTAGACAGGGAGGTGCAGATTTTTGGACCTGTCTTCCCAGAGCTGATGCTATTTTCTCCCCTTATCCCTTTGCATCTGCCATCCCAAGGAGGGCTAAGGAGAGCGAGGCAGAGATGAACGAAGGAGGAGCTGCCTGCTTCTTCTCTTTCTTTCACAGCACATGGTGCCGGAATCCTTCAAATCCTTATAAAAATTTCCCCAACCTTTCCTATGAAGTCTTTGGCTTACAATTCCATTTTAATCAGTTGCCCCCTGATAAGTCCATTGAAATAATATAAAGAGAAGGTTGTGGACATTGCGATGGAAGTTCAAGTTGGTAGTCTTTGGCTTACAATTTCATTTTAAGCAGTTGCCCCCTGATAAGTCCATTGTAATAATATAAAGAGAAGGATGTGGACATTGCGATGGAAGTTCAAGTTGGGGTGCATGTGTGTGTGTGTGTATTCAGATGGAAGTGCTTTAAATGGAAAATAGTGAGGCTGCTATAGAGTTTCCCAAACAAAAGCATTTTTTTCATTAATTAATTTTTGTTCCCATAGAAAAATAATTTTCTATGGAACAAAAACAGCATGCTATATAATCTGGAGATG
>NW_015159849.1:67237-78860 GCF_001447785.1 Gekko japonicus
AAGCAGCCATTTTCTCCAGGGGAACTGATGTCTGTCAGCTGGAGATCAGTTGTAAAAGCGTGAGATCCCCAGGCCCCACCTGGATGCTGGCAACCCTACCTCACACCAATATCAGTGAGAGTTCTGGCTACCTAAACCAGTACGATATAGCGGGTAGAGTGGCAGACTAGGACCCTGGGCAACATAGGTTCAAATCCCCATTTCTGCCTTGGAAGCTCACTGGGTGACCTTGGGCCTGTCATAAGCTCTCAGTCTGGCCAGCCTCATAGGGCTGTTGTTGTGGGAAAATGGAGGAAGGGAAAGCGATGTTCTCAAAGGAACTTTGAGTCCAAACTGGGGAGAAAGGTAAAGGTTCCCCTTGCTCGAAAGCCAGTCGAATCCGACTCTAGGGATGCGATGCTCATCTCCGTTTCCAAGCCGAAGAGCCAGCACTGTCCAAAGACGTTTTCTGTGGTCATGTGGCTGGCACGACTAAACGCCGAGGTGCACGGAACGCTGTTACCGTCCCACCGAAGCGGTGCCTATTTATCTACTTGTAATTTCTTGCTTTCGAACTGCTAGGTTGGCTGGAACTGGGATCAGAAACGGGAGCTCACTCCATCATGAGGCACTCAGGTCTCAAACTGCATAACTACCGACCTTCTGGTCTGCAGTTCAGTGTCTTAACCACTTGAGCCACCGCAGCCCTTGGATGTAAATAAACAAATCCATTAAATGCAGTGGCAGCACCACAGATTACAACTACTGAGAGGTATTCCTGTCACATCTCTTCCCACAGATAGTAAACCTGATGGCGATCTTAATCCCAACTAAAGTCCTGAGATCCTTGCAAGCCAGCAGGGAATGAGCCACAATGGTCATGAAACTGTAGATGATCACAGTTCGTTGTGCTCATTTTATGTAATAAAAGTAACTTCTACCCAGGGGCCATTTCATAGAAAAAGAGGTGCAGGAGCTATTTAGCATAACTCATTAGCATAACTTATTTGCATATGCCACACCCCTTGACATCACCGGAAGTGTGTCAGAAGGCAACACCCACCGCTCAGGCTCCACTGGACTCTTTTGGATTGCTAGCTATTGGGGGGGGGAGTGCAGATCTGTCCTCGCAGAGGAAGGAGAGCTTGTCCCTGAATAAACTTGCTGGCCGCCATTTTGTCCATTTCAGTTCCTTTCATTAGGTTTTTGTCAGAGCAGGAATAAAAGTCAGAAATTTGTTTGTTGGTCCATGGAGTCGTGGTTTTTAATTGAGTGCTGTTTGCCCATGCTAAAATCAACTAGGAAAAGGCTGGGGTGACCTTCAGGGCGGTTTAAAAGGGGAGGAGCTCCCGCATTAGGTGTCCATCACCACCATTGTCGATGCCACACCCCCCAGGATTGACTGATTTGATCTCCTTGCAGTCCAAGGGAATCTCAAGAGTCTTCTCCAGCACTATAATGCAAAAGAATCTATTCTTCAGCGCTCGGCCTTCCTTATGGTCCAGCTCTCGCAGTTTTACATTACTACTGGGAATACCATCTCTTTGACTGTACAGACTTTTGCTGGCAGGGTGATATCTCTACTTTTTATTATGCTGTCTAGGCTTGCCACAGCTTTCCTTCCAAGAAGCAGGCGTCTTTTAATTTCATGGCTGCAGTCACCGTCTTCAGTGATCTTGGATCCCAGGAACGTGAAGTCTGTCACTGCTTCCACGACTTCCCCTTCAGTTTGCCAAGGAGTGATGGGGCCGGATGCCACGATCTTCATTTTTTTGATGTTGAGTTTCAAGCCAACTTTTGCGCTCTTCTCTTTCACCCTCAGCAAGAGACTCTTTACGTCCTCTTCATTTTCTGCCATTAGAGTGGCGTTCTCCGCATATCTGAGGGATATGATCTAGGTCAAACCTGAATGGCCTAGTGGTTTTCCCAACTTTCTTCAGTTTAAGCCTGAATTTTGCAATGAGTAGCTCATGATCTGAGCCACAGTCAGCTCCAGATCTTGTTTTTACTGACTGTGTAGAGCATCTTTGACTGCAAATGATATAATCAATCTGATTTTGGTGTTGTCCATCTGGTGATGTCCATGTGTAGAGTTATCTCTTAGATTGTTGGAAGAGGGTGTTCGCCAGGTGTTTGCCTGGCTTCATTTTGTTCTCCAAGGCCAAACTTGTCCGTTATTCGTGTTATCTTTGACTTCCTATTTTAGCATTCCAGTCCCTATGACAATAAGGACATCTTTTTTTGGTGTTAGTTCTAGGAGGTGTTGTAGGTCTTCATAGAACTGTTCCACTTCAGCCTCCTCTGCATCAGTGGTTGGGGCATAGACTTGGATTACTGTGATGTTGAATGGTTTGCTTTGGATTCGAAACGAGATCATTCTGTCATTTTTGAGATTGCATCCCATTACTGCCTTTCTCAATCTCTGGTTGACTATAAAGGCCACACCATTTTCCAATGGGATTTGTTGCCACAGTAGTAGATATAATGGTCCTCTGAGTTAAATTTGCCCATTGCTGTCCACTTTAGTCCACTGATTCCCAAGATGTTGACCACGTCCAGCTTAATTTGATTCATAGATCATACATTCCAGGTTCCTATGCAGTATTGTTCTTTGCAGCATCGGACTTTCCTTTCACCATCAGACACATCCACAGCTGAACATCCTTTCGGCTTTGGCCCAGCTGCTTCATTCTTTATGGAGTTACTTGTACTTGCCCTCTGCTCCTCCCCAGTAGCATATTGGACACCTTCCGACCTGAGGGGTTCATCTTCTGGCATCATATCTTTTAGCCTTTTGTTAGTGTCCACGAGGTTTTCTTGGCAAAGATATTGGAGTGGGTTGTGATTTCCTTCTCCAGTGGATCACGTTTTGTCTGAGTTCTCCGCTGTGGCCCTCCACGGCAGAACCCGCAGCCTCGTTGAACCATGCAGGACCCCTCACTGCGTCAAGGCAGCAATCCACGAGAGAGCTGTTCATGGTACAATGTCAGGGCTCTTTTTGTAGCAGGAAATCCTTTGCATATTAGGTGACACACCTCTAAGGTAGCCAATCCTCCAAGAGCTTTCAGTTGCCCCTGTAAGGAGAACTCTGTAAGCTCTTGAGGGATTGGCTACATTAGGGGTGTGTTACCTAATATGCAAAGGAGTTCCTGCTACAAAAAGATCAAATCCACTGCGCCCCTCCAAGTCCACTATTGATGCGTAATCCATATGTTACCGGAGCAACATATTTCCTATGTGGCACAGATGAAGTCTGGGTGAAGAAATCATGTGGGCCAGACAGATCACATTGGAAAGTACCACATCTGATGGTGGCACTGATGTAAATACTTCTCATGCAACCCCACTCATCCCATAAGCTTCCATCATCCACAGATTACCAATGCAACATAGGATCCCGCTTCAGGGAAGTGGCTATCATGCTGCTACAATAACATATGCACCAAGTTTGAGATATAACATCAGAATAAACTCTATTCTTCACCCATGTGTCATCTGAGGCTTTAAGGAAGAGAATTATTTTCAACAGAACTATTTTTGAATAGAAAAGAAAGATAATTCTACATTTCCCAGGGGTCATTTCCTGCAGGAGCGCACAGGAGCAGAGCTCCGGCAGTAAAGAGCCCAGGGGGCGGGCACATGCAACAAGCCCCATCCCACCCCCTGCTCCCAGCAGCCTTCAGTCAGAGCAAGAAGCAGCCAGTTAAGCTGCAGAGCTCCCCCCCCCGTGGCACCCCGGTCCAAAACAGTCCAGTGGCACCTTTAAGACCAAGTTTTATTCAGGTACAAGCTCTCCCTCCTTTGCGTGGACAGATCTGCACGTCCCCCCCCCAGTAGCTAGCAATCCAAAACAATCCAGTGGAGCCTGAGCGGTGGGTGTTGCCTTCTGACACACTTCCGGTGATGTCAGGGTGTGTGGCATATGCAAATAAGTTATGCTAATGAGTTATGCTAATGAGCTCCTGCACCTCTTTTTCTACAAAATGACCCCTGACATTTCCCCAAAGTCAAGAATCTAGCTGTAGTATTTGCTGTTCCTCTCCAGTCACGTCCTGCAGCCAAGAGAACTTTCAAGCAGACAGAAACATATGCAGTAGGCACTGCACATTGCTCTTTATTTTTTTAGAATCTATTTATTTATTTAGGAAGGAAGTGGGGGTTTTAGAAAAGAAAATGGAAAGAAACAATGCATTCGTCGAGGATAGTCATGTAATACAAAATGTATAAGACAGAAAGTATTTTCCCTCACGTCCCCTTCATCATAATCTTTAAGGTATTATCTATAACATACAATCGTTCTACTTCTGTTGGGGTATGACTGTATTCAACATTTAAGGTCTAAGTTTCAGACTTCACAACTAATCTATTTTTACAACATCATTAGTTTCGTCATTACTACATATTCAATTGCTCCCCCAGTCAGAATAACGAGACAGAGAACAGTTTGGAAGTAAACAAGGGCCATTTTATTAACTATTTAACAGAACATTGAGGCGAGGGACCAGCTAAGCGAGCATGAAACAGGCAAGGCAGGTGTCATTCCCCAGACCAACCTCCTTCCCCTTTTCTTGGGTGGGTCACCCAGCTCTGGTCTTGAGCCATCGGCCTGGATCGCGACCGGCAGCCCAGCAAACAGGTTGCTGCCTAGGAGCACCTACCCCCGAAGCCTTCCAAGTTGCAGAGAGGCGCATACCCTAGGAGGTTCCCAGAGGAGGTGATCACAATTCCCCGCCCTGAAAATCTGAAGGCAGTTCCTGATGACCCCTGTTCCCTAATGGGGGAAATGCTGTAAGGTGCTCACCGGTTCCAGTTTATTGCCCGCACCAACCTGCCACAGCCAAGACCAAGCCTCTGCTTTGGTCTTTGCTCCCACTAAAAGGCCAAGGCTGAGCTAATGCCTTGCCGCAAGTCCTACAAAAACAACCTGTTGCCCTTGTCAGATAGGTGCATCCCGTCAGCCCTATACATGTCTTGGAACTTGACCCATATACCGGGGTGTGGCAGAAATTTCCCTAGACCACCCTCTGTAGCCTTTCTCCTCTGGAGGTTGGCTTTACGCCTTGCAGGGTCTCCCCAATTGCACCATACCTGACAGCGGTTGGTCCGGAGGGCGGTTAGGCGGCCATGGGGGAGAGGACACTAATTGGCTCAGATTGGGCTGGTGACAGTTAAGTGGCCACATAGGAGACATTAAAAGAGAGAGAGAGAGAGGAAAGAATCATGGTGCTTAAATGGCCATTGGGGCTAGTGGCAGTTTGGCTGCCATGTAATTCGAAATGGCACAGTTAACCAGCAGGCCTATCAGTGCCCAACTTGAGGGATAGGGGGCATTCAGAAATACATGGTTTAATGTGCCTGAGTGTCTAACAGGGGTGCCTATTCTCAGCAGGAGTCCTTGGCGGCAGCCCCATCCCTGCGGACAAAAGTCTTTAAACCGCAAGGCAGTAACCCCATAAGGGCACTGGTTGGGCGGGAGATGGCCGGACAGGGGAGTTAACTGACCCCACCTGCCGGGCAGCCCACAGGTAGTAGCCCCATAAGGGCATTGGTTGGATGGAGGAATTAGATGGCCCTGCCTGCCTGGTGAAATAAATGGCCAGAGAGGTTTTGACGGGCGGCACCCAGCGGTCCCCAAACAATTTAAATTGGGTGGCCATTTTATGTCACTGGGCACATGGGGTTAGCCATTTGGGTTAGGCATCTATAGGGTGGCCATTTTAGGTGGGGCCCTCCAGAGGGGACATTTTGGAAAAGGGCCTTCACAGGGTGGCCTTACAGAGCAGCCATTTTAGATGTGATTTGGCTGCCGCTTGATATGAATAACTTTAAAATAACTTTAATAAATAAACAAATAATGTGATAAATATTGAAAATAATACCACTGCGATGGCTGCTGAGCAGGGGCTGGACCTGGTTATGCAGCTATATTTGAAGTCTAAAGGCACGTGAGTGATAGGGGTGTGTTCCTCCTAGCATTGGCAGGATTAAATTAGCTGGAATAAGTTTCTATTAAGCAAGCTATTTGGTTGCTGCATAAATTGGTTTGCTACGGAGCTATCCTTCCAGAGAGGCTGGGGGGCTGTGAGCTGGCTCACACTAACTCAGATTAGAAGGAACACTGTTTGTAAGGCTATCTTTCGGCTATGCTCCTGCAGAGTGCAGGGGGTTGGACTAGATGACCTGCAAGGTCCCTTCAAAGTCTAACATTCTATGGTTCTATAATCTTTTCAAGCACAGGTGATGGACAAGTAGATTCTTTAGGAGCTCGTGAGGGAGTGTCAACATCTGTCCAATGGTCTTGAGTACAGCAGTCCGATGCCAGGCAGGTGGTCCAGGGCGCAGAGGCACACTTGGGTCTTCTCAAGGACAGAAGCAATTTCTGGTCACCTGGTATAGAGTCAAAACTCTAGGATGACATGTCTGGGATCAGGTTGGCCATAGAGACCCAGTGGTTATGACACTACCAGGGCTTATACTTTGCAGATCACAAACTCAGAGTAACTGACATTGGGCAGAAGCAGAGCCCGGCCTTTTCTAGCAGAGCCGGCTCTGCCCCCACCACCCACGTCACAACGCCATGTGTCATGGGCTCTGTTGCTGCCCCGGGTTCCTCCGGGGTGGCAAAACAGCCCCTGGACCTCCAGCAGTTTTGCCAGGAGGCCAGGAGCTCCATAATCATACAATTAGCCAACAGAATGCTGGGTGGCACCAATTCATTCAAACCTTTAACAAATAATATATATATATATCAAGGTGTGAAGGAAGGTCTATTATGTATCTCATATCAATAACTTATTTGTATTCAAGATGTTACATTTAAAACAGATTTTAATTCTACATCTATTTCATTATCATACATTTGTATATAATATTTTAGACTGCTTCTCATTCTGAGTTTCTCTCCTGATAGCATAGTACAGATAATACATACTCCATCTTTCCTCAAATTTCATGATTGACCTGTTTCTCAAGTAGGTTGTTAATTTTGCCATTACTGCATATTCAGCAAGTTTCTTTTCCCATTCTTCTAAACATGGACAGACATCTAATTTCCATTTTGCTGCATAAATAGTTCTAGCCACTGTTACCATACATTGAGTATCTCTTCTAAAATTTTTGGTAATTTGTTAGGCAGAACACCTAATAGCATGCTCTTAGCTTCCACTGGGAATTTAAACTATAATATGTTCTGCATTTTTAAGTATATTTCTTTCCATGACATATGAAAGAAGGTTCCACCTATGTCTTGACATTTCCAGCATATTCCTTTGTATTTTAATCTGCTTTCTCAATGTCCTTTAGAGTTATATACCATCTAAAAACATTTTGTACCAATTTTCTCTTAATGTCTGGCTGTCTAAATTTGATATCTTTTCACCATAGTTATTCCCTTTGTTGCATACATATCTGTTCTTTAAAGTTTTGCATCCACTTAATCGTATCTTTTTTTCACTTGTTAACCTTCTGTTTTTAGCTCGAGTAAAAGCTTATATATCCATCATAGTAAATGCTCTTTGTGTTTTATAATCAACTCTTAGAACTCCACCTTCAATGCTCATGATGTCCTTTAGTCTTGAGACTGATTAATATCGCAGTGATTGAAAGTTTACACCTTTATCTTTGATATTGTGCCAAGACTTGATTATTAATACCAGTCCTCATTACTTGAGATACTTTGTAATTGTCTGTAGCATGGTATTTGTTGATTTTTAATATTTCCTACTTACCGTGGGTCCTATTTTGGTTTTGTGATGTCACAGGAAGTGACATATCGGCCCACATCAGCTGCCCTAAGCCTGCCTTGGTGGGGAGGGTGGGGTATAAATTAAAGGAATAAATAATAAGGAAAAAAATTGTATTTGAGGCCACCAAAATTCACAGGTTACCAAGTGCGCAGTCTTATGGTGGCCAAAATGTCCAGCAAGTTTCACATCATGTGATAGCTGCAATACCTCAGTCCTCAAGGGGTCAGGAGGAACATATAACCGGCTTCGATGAGTTCACAGACCATTTCCCTCCACGAATCCTCCTACTCCTGACTGAGAAGGTGTCTGAAGTTTCCAGAGCTGGTTATGGGTGAAGGGACCATTTTCCTGTTGTTGCCAGATTCTGTTCGGCAGCCCCAATGAAACTTGAGTTGCAGCTCTTAAATATCATAATTCCCCATGGTTACTAATACATTTAGCAATTTGGCTAACAACAGTCAAGAGTCCAGTCCGGAGATCAAATGCCAGTTTCAGAGGAGACAGAGTTCATGGGTTGTTCAGGAAAGTAGAGTCAAGGCAGTCCAGGGTCATTTATCAGCAAAGTTCAGGCAGGTCCAAAAAGCAGAGTCAAAGGTCAGTCTGAAGGTTGCAGGTGGCAGGCAGAGTCCAGAGCTGTGGTCATTAAGTTCACAGGGTTGTGATGTGTTGCTTCCACAATTTGCAGTTCTCCGTGTCTAAAACTGAGATTTCCTTAGAAAGCAGCCATTTGAAGTTCAGCCAAGTGCATTCCTTAAACTGACCACATAAATCTCTGTAGTTAAGGATCAAAGTTCATCAGAAGCCTTGCTTGACAGAGGCCATAAATTTTCAAAAGGATTCTCCTTACCACTGGATTTGGATGCTGACTTCAAACGCTGCTAGTAGTCTGCTAATCTTTCCAATTACAATTGCAGTTCTTGGAGTCCAAAATATTGCAAAGTTTGCTGATTTCAAATTGATAAAAAGCATAAGAGGAACAAGAATCGGGATTTATCAGGTTTCCATGGTTCTTGAAAATATCAAGGACAGTGGAGACGAGGGCTTTTTGCCGATAAGGTCAGCTGATCCCAGCCGATCCCCAGATTGCTCCGTATTAACCTCCATCAAGTAGAGCAAGGAACTGATGGAATATGAAAAGGCAACTCAGTATTTCTGTGGAGATGGTGTGACTAATGGGTGGGCTGTCTACTGGAGCAGGAAGCAAAGCAATATCAAAATAACATGGTTTCTTATACTTCCTCGAACGCAGTGAGACTAGATACAGTGGCCATTGATGGTAGCTGTGTGCCATCCAATGAGTATATTTTCAGACACAGTCCTAATGAGTGTGTTTTTCAGAGGAAGTCATTGCATTACTGTGAACATCAGTTTTGGTTAGATATTCTGATATAGTCAAGGGTTCATGTGAGACACTGTAATTGCCAGCCTTTAAAATCCATGTTTCCAGTCAGTGATAACAAGCAGCTTCCAATTGTAGGCTATAATGTGAGTAATACCTGCTGACCACGCTTCAGAGAGGCTGAAAATACAAGGAATTTAGACAATGGCATATTTGACCAAAGAATATATGGGAAAGCAATACTTTTGTGTATGGTAAGGACAAAGGCCACAATGTGGATTCTGCAGAGACTCCTGGATATCTCACAAACCACAAAAAAATAAAGTTCACAGAGCCAGAGTGCACAGTGTAGCTGTGAATAATGGGTTGCGAAGACTGCTCAAACGACGCCTGCATGCTTGATATGGATAAAAAGTAAGGTAAAGGTTCCCTTGCTCGAAAGCCAGTCGAACCCGACTCTAGGGTTGCGGTGCTCATCTCCGTTTCAAAGCCCCAGCGCTGTCCGAAGACGTTTCCATGGTCATGTGGCCAGAATGACTAAACATCAAGGCGCACGGAACACTGTTACCTTCCCATCGAAGTGGTACCTATTATCTACTTGCAATTTCTTGCTTTCAAACTGCTAGGTTGGCAGGAGCTGGAACTAGAGACGGGAGTTCACTCCGTCATGTGGCACACTCGGGTCTCGAACTGCTGAACTACCGACCTTCCACAGCCTGCAGTTCAACGTCTTAACCACTTGAGCCACTGCATTATACAAAAAGATGATAAAAAATACCAAAGTAACTGCCATGTGCTCATATAGCCACTATGAGCTCCAGTGATGTGACAGACTGCCAGTGTAATTGTCACAGAATGGATATCAAGACAAACCAGCCCAAACATCTTACTAAGGATTGACCCAAGTAGAATCTCTTTTTTAAAGGAATATCTCTGCCTTCAGGGCTGCCACAACAATATGAATGAAGCACATTGCATTATTAAATGTATTTTGGCATAAATCTTAATGGTGAATAAAAGCTTATGTATAAAGGAAGGATTAAGGAAAATGGCTTGGAAACTGTGGTTGATTTGTGAACTTAAAAGATGACATACTGAATAATTTCTAAATTCTAGTGTGAGGACTTGAAGTAAGAATGTGATCTTCCGTAGAGACACGCCAGTTCAGAGGAAGCAGCACTTGCCAAGTGGGAGACGGTTGGAAGCGAAGAGGACAGTGGCTCGGAGAGGGAGGACAAAAAGCCGGAAGAAGAAGGAGCAGGAGAAGGTCCATCTTACAATTTGAGAGATGTGAAAGGAAGGATGCCCAGAAAATGAGGATTGGTTCATGAAGTGCATGAAAAGACTTTATTAACAATAAACCAAAGGGACACTACTAATAAATTAACACTTTTATTCTCTACAAGATACGATGAAAGACGATCGATCATCTCACGGGAGAAGCCAAAGAAGATTGGATTATTACTAACAAAAGATTAACATACTAATACTAATACCACTCGCCCTTTTCTTACTCCAGCTATATACCCTTCCTCTTTCTCAAATTAAAAGCAATAAAATTCTCTCTTTTTAAAGAGAGTTTAACAACAACAAAAAAAAGAATGTGATCTTCCGTGATATATACCAGTTGAGAATCTTAACTGTGACATACCAAAAACTCATGCATGGCTGTTTTCCCCCCGCAAATACTGCAGGATGTTTGTGCTGACAGTGGAAAACTATTGCTGCCATTCCCTGACGATGACAATTCTCAGGCTGCCTGCCCAGTTCCGCAGATTTTGCCCAGCCAGGGGGCTCTGATTATTTTCTGGTTATCTCCTTTTTACATATGAGGAACAGAGGCATCAAGAGAAACGGACTCCCGGTGTGTGTGTGTGTGGGGGGGGCAGCTCTTTTCTGGCCACACATCTCCAAGGTCCTTTCTGTATTTCAGAGAGGCTGCTCAAATGCTAGTCTCCCCTGGCTGGTCAAATCCACTCACCAGACCCAAGCCCACTGCCAGACAGAAACATAAAGCTGGAAGGATACCCCGTAGGGGTCATCTAGCCCAACCCTCTGCACAAGGCAGGAAATTCACAACTACCTTCCCCCCCCCCAGTGACCCCTGCTCTATGCCCAGAGGAAGGCAAAAAAACCACAAAAAAACCCCTCACCTGGATCCCTGGGCCAGTCTGGCCTGGAGGAAAATTTCTTACTGACTCAAAGTAGTGATGTGCATTCCCCTGGGCTGGCCATGTGAGAAAGGGCTATGAGAGCCGAGCACTGGCTCATCCCTTCCTGCCCTCTCTCCCACCACCTGCCTAAAACCATAGAGAGTCAGATCGATTGATGGAGAACAGCTACCTCTCAACCCCTCCCCCATACAACAGCTAAGATGAAGGGAAGGGGGGGGGTCAAGGCTCGTTGGCTGGATCAGCCCAAGGTGGGAAAGCCCGGCAAGAGACTGAAGGAAACCGGTGAGCAGCTCTAGCAAAGGGATTGCCCCAAACCTGGTAAGGCGGGCATGAAATTGGACGACCGACAGGGTACCACCCCCCTTCTTCACAAAGCAGACTTTAAA
>NW_015159850.1:0-111 GCF_001447785.1 Gekko japonicus
TGTACAAATGCATCATCCAGTTCTTCCGGATGGTTCGGGGGTCTGTAGTATACCCCCACAACAATTTCTCCTTCTTTCCCCCCCCCCCCGCTCTACCCACCCACACACCTT
>NW_015159850.1:124-3951 GCF_001447785.1 Gekko japonicus
TTACCCACACACTTTCAACAGGGCAACTCTCAAAATCCTGAATTTCAGTGCAAGCGTATTCATTCTTGACATATAATTCCACTCCACCTCCTGTTTTGTTTATTCTGTTCCGTTTAAACAAGGTATATCCTTCAATAGCTGTGCTCCATATATGAAACTCATCCCACCAAGTCTCAGTGATACCTATCAGATCATACTTACTTTCCAATATTTGAAGTTCAAGTTCATCCTGTTTATTTCCCATACTCTGTGCAGTAGTATAAAGACATCGCAGATTACAGACATCCTTTCCTACCATAGGTCCCTTCGATTTTACATGAAAATTACTGAACTCGCCTCTCTCCCGTTCATTTATTCTCTGGTCAGTCCCTTTCTTGAACTTAGTGTTGGGGATGCCGCACAACATCAGGCTTTTTCTTCCCACCCCCGATGTCTTCAGTTTAAAGCCCTCCTGATCAGGTTCGCAAGTCTTCCAGCAAAGACATTCCTCCCATTCTTTGTAAGGTGCACCCCATCCATCGCCAACAGTCCTTCATGTCGGAGGTACATACCATGGCCCAGGAAGCCAAATCCCTCTCGACGGCACCATCTACGTAACCAGCCATTCACCACCAGTATCCTGTTCTCCCTTCCAGCTCCATGGCGTTCTCTCAGGAACCCCTCTTCTATCACGTCTAACAGCCTTTCTCCCTCCCTGATGTTGCTCAGTGTACAGATTTGTGCCTCGAGTTCTCCCACATTCTCCTCAAGCATTCTTATAAGCTTGCACTTCATGTATAATGCATTTCTTGGCAAGGCAGAAAAATGATCATGGCGCAACCCTGGAAGGTCACTGGAATAGATCCTTCATTATCCATTTCCCTAGGAGCAATGCTATCTTCTACAGCGTTCTATAGCCTTCTACAGCCTCCAGGAACTTCCGTCAAAGTCTGATATAAACTCTTGTTGTGGTGATGTACCCTGAAAACTTTGAGACTGACCAAATGGCTACCTTGCCAGCAGCTCCCTCTCCAGAACTCAGCAGCAGCCCTCTTCTCAGGTTCTTACAAGGCCTCCAAGAAAGACCCACAGGCTAAGAGCCTTTCGGCTTGCGCCTCTGGTGAGGAGCAGCCTTTTGTTTCGAAAGGCCGCTTCCTGCCAAGCACAGCAGAGCCCAGCACAGTAGGGGGCGGGGCTTGCAATCAACAGCACTCCACAGCAACTCACTCAGCCCCCAACAACCCCCAAAACACAAACAGCCCCAAACAGAACTTAAGCAGAACCACTCTCTATCAGGCTACAAAGAACCCAACTCACTCTCAGCTTCCCACTCAGCAGCTAGGAAGGCAAAGGGAGAAAGCAATTGCTCTCCAAAAGGTCTTACAATCGCAAGATCTAAGAGAAGATAACATTTGGGACTCAAAGGGAGAAAGACAAAAAACCCTTACCTTCTACCAGCAGCTCACCATGTGCTCTCCACTCCTTGCCTCAGCCCCGCTGACTCTTTCTCTGCTCCTCCCCCACCTGAAGCCTACCCAGGGAGGGGAACACTGGCTGGGGAAGAGAAGACCAATCGGGGAGGCATGCCTCCCCTTTGCTTCTCCAGCTACCCTGCCAGGAGCCACACAATAAATAAAACAATATGTGTGAAAGAGCCACAGTTTGGCCAACCCTGCACTGGAGTGTGGTGTGTTGCAGGGAGCAATTCTCTCCCCATGGTGGTTAATATCTATATGTGCTCCCTCACCCAGATTATCTGGAGGTATGGGCTGGGTTGTCACCAGTATGTGGATGGGGCGTTGCAAGCTGTGGCTGTTGTCAGACTCCTGCAACAATCAGAATCAACAACTCATTTCTTCAGAAGGAAAGTTTATTGATACAGTACTGGCAGAGCATCTCTACTCTTCAGGTTCTGTGTTAAGACTAAAGCAAAAAGTTCAAAGGGGTCACTGGGCAGCGCGGAGCCAATCAAGGCAAAAGACAGGGCCCGCCAGAATGTAACGTTCCCAAAAAAGAAAATGTTACAGCTAGGAACCAAGGTCAGGCACATAAAACATATAGATAAGGGAGTATCACCAAGACAGCCAAAGAACAGAAACTAAAACATTCCAAGCAGCACCCCCCCCCCCATACCAGCCTCCATGGTAGTGAGCTGACAGCTGTGACAGAGCTGACTGAAGCTAAATCCACCAAAGACAGCGGTCCTGCACCTGAGTCACGGAGGACTGGGAATCCAGTTCCCAGCCTTCGATGGGGCTCCACTGGTGCCAGCGCCGAGGGTGGAGAGTCTGGGGGTGTTCCTGGCTGTCTCCCTTTCTATGGAGGCCCAGGTTACCGCCACTGCCAGGTCAGGCAGTTGGCCCCATATCTCACCCTCTGGGACCTGGCGACAGTGACCCATGCCATGGTCACTTCCAGGCTAGATTATTGTAATTCTCTCTACATGGGGCTGCCCTTGACTCTGCTCTGGAAGTTGCAGCTAGCGCAGAACATGGCAGCATGGGTGTTGACGGTGACTCCTGTGTGGGCTCACATCCACCCAGTGCTGCGTGAACTGCACTGGCTGTGTATTGGATACCAGCTCCATTTCAAGGTGCTGGTGCTTACCTTTAAAACACTATGTAATGGAATGGCGGTTACCTGTGTATGTAAGACGGTTTCCATCTGGGGTGGTTTGTTTAAAATGTTCCCCCATCAGGTTTGATTGAGCTGTAGTTCTGGAAAGGGGCCAGCAGGGGTACCACTCACTGGGTTGAATGGGGCTTCCTCATCTGCTGGCCTACCGTTCCCAGCTGACCCAAGGCCAAAAAGTGCAGGAAAACAGGGACTGTCCCAAGGGGTGGGGCAGCATCAATATAGACTCCAGCCCAACACAGGGGGGAGGGAGTCTTCCGTCCTACAGGAAGTTAGGAAAGGCTCCTGCTACCTGTGCTGACCAGGGTGTAGGGATCCTGTAATGTATTGAAACGGTTACATGAATCACCTCATAGGACTCCTATGTTAAGCTTCGAGCCAGACCAGGCTCCTCTGAGCGAACTCCCTATTGGTCGCTTCGTAACAGCGACCAATCAGAACTGTGCCTTTTCCCTGCGAGGGAAAGACTTTCATTGGTCCTTAACTAAGCAATCTCATTGGTTGTTAATTGTAAATAGGCGTGGCTACATTAGCCCGGTTATGTTTAAAAGGAGCATAAGCTCCCACTGTTTTCTGTTCTGGTTTCTTACTAAGTTGAGTGCTTGTTCGTTACTTCCAATAAAGCTGAATCACTTGCTGAATCACTCTAAGAGTCCTTTGTTAGCGCGATCTAACAATTGGCGACGAAGGTGGGATGTTAGAGCAGGTAGGCAGCCCTGCGGACATCCACACTTCGGACTCGGAAGAAAGCGAGCAGAGCACAGCAGCCGATCCGGCGGAGGCGCCACCAGCTCCGGTGCCCAAGTCTCCCACGATGGCTGGAAGCCAGAAGTTCGAGTGCTTCGAACCCTCCTCAGAAGACTGGGACTCCTACCTATCCAGGTTCGAGTTCTAGGTACATCACTTTTAAGCGAGATTCAGCTTGGAAAATGGCGGGGGGGGAGGAGCCCCTCCTCCCTCCATGCCACTGCCTTGAGCAGATCTGGACTCCTGTAAACTTTGAAAAAGTTGTTCTCCACAGCTACTGGGGGGCTGTGGGGAAAGCTGGTCAGATCTGTGGAACCCAGACACAACTAATGTATTGTGTCGACCGGCTCTGTGTGTGTGCGCGCGTGCGCATCCGCAGTATTCTCACTGGGCTGTCCACCATGAACCCCAGATCTCTGTCCTGGCCAGTCATTGCCAGTTCAGGCCCCATCAGCATACTTAATGAT
>NW_015159850.1:4402-35172 GCF_001447785.1 Gekko japonicus
GGCTCCGAAGCGGGGCCTGAGCGGCTTGCCTGTGCAGGCGCAGGGGACACTCTGTTACTTTTGAGGGGATTTAAGTATCCCCCCGATATTTTTTTCAGGTTTTAAGATTTTTGTGCACACCTGGGGCCCGCCCCACGTGTACACAAAACTCTCCCTCCCCCCCAGCTGCCCCCGGTGCGCGGATTTAGGTATCTGCACACCAGAGGGCGACTTCAGTATTAGATATATAGATGATTCCAGAGGGTATTACGTTACTCTTACATTGACTCTCATTTGCCAGGCTGTCGCCCACTCCCAGTCCGCAGTGATCTCTTCAGAACTCCTCACCATCTGCATTGCTTCTCACCAACCTGAACAGCTGGGGTGTCGACTGGAAAAATGGTCCCTTTGCTGCTCACCTGCCTTGTGTAGGAAGAAATGGAACAACACCAGTCCCAGTCCTGGTTCCTGGGATTCCCTGCTGCTCCTCACCACTGCAAGTACGATCCACGTACCCCTTCCCTCAGCATCCTGCATTTACCAGTTTCCGATCCATAAGAAGACAGTGACTCATCCCTTTATCTGTATCTGAAGAAGTGAGCAGTGACTCACAAAAGCTCATACCCTGCCACACACTTTGTTAATGTTTAAAGTCCCACTGCACTCCTGCCCTTTATCTTGTCACTGGCAGCTACTCTCCTCAGGGAGCTTCATTTGATTCTGGAGTTGCCAATCCTTATTTCTAGATTCACGATAATCTGGCTGGTTCCTGAATGAAAATTAATGATTTTCTGTTTTTGTAGAAAGGGGGCTAGAAAATGGAAGGTGGCCTGTTGAAATGGCAAGTACCTCCCACAGGAGTCTCCCGGTCTGAGGAGCCCGACACATAATTAGGAGATTAGATGCACTGAGCTGTAACACTGATGACACAGGAGTCAGGGATGTGCCCGGAGGAGTGAGCAGTTGGAAGTACCTGGATTATCCTGACACCACTTGCATATCCAGTCCAGTGTTCCACTCAGCTGCTGTGCGAAGTGCCCTGGAAGGAAGAAGAAGTCGTGATGGTCAGTCTCATCAGAGAGATCTAGCCAGCCATCAGGGGACAGAGCAGAGGTGGAGGCGGCACACGTCCACTGTAGAAAACTTGGGGCTTCTTCTGGGGAACATCCAGACTTGTCCTCTGTGGCTGGCTGCAGCGGGCGAATTTCCACGGTACTGGTCGGAAGGCTGAAGTCTCGTCATCTTCTCCATGCTGACACCTCTCTGTTGCTTTAACCTACTCCTCGGTTCGGCCATATTCTGCATTTCCACACGCTTTGGAGTGCGGTACTAGAAGCATCTCAATGAAGGACCTTCCATTGCCCATTTACCCTGCCTGTCAGACCAGGTGCTGCGGCAACTGCACATTTCAGCAACATTCACAATGTGTTCACAATTTCAACCAAACTGGGTCCGGAGTTCAGGCTGGCTACCAGAGCTCTCATCGTAAGCCATGGGGCCTTCAGAGGTAGGTCATATGGTTTTGCCTTCATTTGTGAATTGTTCTGAGGAATTCTGGTTGATTGTGCAAAGTCTGCAATGCTTGAGTGGGCATGACAGTCAGAGAACAAAATTAGTAATGAGTCAGAGTTTTGAAATCCTGAAATAAAAAGGGGCTTCTCCATCTTCAGCAGCATCTGGCCCAGGAATCAGTTGGCACGGAAGACCGCACAGTGATGAAACAGTCAACGCTGCTCATGCGTCTCCCTGCCAGACTAACAGTGCTTTCTTAAGGACACAGGAACCTGTTTGTGTTTTGTTTGGCACTGATAGTAGTAAAAAATGCCCGTACCTGTACTGTCCTGATACAATCTAGATGTCTTTCACTTACTCAATGGACTATAATCTGATGGGATTTTTGATAGCATGAATTTGACATCAGGAAAATCACTCCCAAAGTCACAGAAGGAAAAGAACTGATGGATCTCTCTCAGAATAAGGAAGGAAAGGCTTCCGTACTCAAGATGTAGGAAACAAGGTTTATCAGAGCACGTGGAGTTTGGGTAGTTTGGGTGGTGCTTGTCAAGCAGTGAAAGAAACAGCAATGTAAAACTTTGACTTCATTAGGTTTTGTTCTAGAGTCAATACTTTGAAGGTTAAGTCTTAAACAGATCAAGCGGGAGACTTTCCTCACGGTATGCACATTGGCTTTGCAGAGCTGGGGGGGGGGGACGCTGTACACAGTGAAAGCAGATGGACTGTTTGTTTTAGTGGGTGTGTGAAGACCTGCCAAGCTGCAGCCGACTTCTGGCGACCTGACAGGCTCTTCCAGGCAAGAGGTGGTTTGCCTTTGTCTGTCTCTGCTCAGCAACCCTGGGCTTCCTTGGTGGACCCCCGTCCAAATACTCAGCAGGGCCGTCCCTGGTGAGCTTCTGTGATTGGATAAAACTGGGCTAGCGTGGGTCATCCAGGGGAGCATACTCTGTTTCTGGTCATTGTTTTAGGTGATCTATGGAATTCCCATGGCTTCCTTCTAAGGACAGGTGTCAGGGGTGTTTGAATCCTGTCTGGAAGTGACAAGCCTTGAACTCCACACCCTGATTCCAGCTGTTGGTGGGTAGGCAGTGGTTAATGTTGAAGGAAGAGCACTCTGCACATGTTCAGAGGGGCTTCCATGCTTTTCAGAAATGCAATATTTTCAGGCTGTTTGCTAGCCTAGACGGCAGATGTGACAACAAGGATGGTGAATGAAAGGGGTCTGATTCTGGATGGCAAATGACAGAATCTGCGAAGTGTGTGTGTGTGGGGGGGTTGATACAGTGACTGCTCTAAGAATGGGTTTGCTGATGCTTGGAAACAGGAACGGAAAGGCAGACGTTCTAGTGGAGAAGATGGTTTTTCATGTCTCGTAAAGGAGACAGGGAAAGGGGAGCGGCTTCGTGGTGGGCAAAAGATGTGACGGAAGTGCTGGTTTTCTGCAGCCAGATCAAAAGAGACCCCGAGATTCACCTTTGGTGGCACTAAGCTTTGGCAGGAGCCTCCTCCACTTTTTATCTGTAATGAGATGTGCATATGTAAAACTGATCTGATTTGAAATTCATTGTGAAAACAAAGCAGCAGATGCAATCTTGAATAATGAGGGCTTTGTGGATTTTATGTAATGAGGGAATCCCGCTGGCTTATCAGGGCAATAAACCAAGGAAACGTTTAGGTCAGAAGAGGAGTTGCCAAAGAAGGCAGGTTCTCAGGGTGACTGTGAAGATGTGCCTCCATTTCGTCCCTAGATCCACTTGGAAAGGATGCTTTCTGTGGAAAACTTTGTATATGCCTTAGTCCCCCAGAGATGGGGGAGCCTTGGACTGAGACCATCTAAATCTCTGTCATGTGTACACCCCAGGAAACCGGAGCTGCATGAGTGAATGTGTGTTTTCACTGGCTGAATGTAAATCAGTCCCCACCTCTGTGTTTTCACAAAAGCATAAATCATAAGGGGAGGGGGGGGCTGTCACATGTACTGTGTTTACTCAAATGCAAGGCCAGTTTTTTTCCAATATGTCATCAAGGGGGGGGGGTTGTCTTAAATGTGCATACAAGTTATAGTTGTGTCCAGTAATAAACAACATTCTTTATAACATTTTTTTGTGGAGGCGAGGTCATCCAGCCCCATTCCTCCTTTAGCGGCCAGAAGTTTTGATCTCCAGGTTGGCAGCCCATATAGAAGATCCAGGCAGGTCCAAACCTGTGCCACAATGCAAAGAGCACTTGCTTAAAAGCATGCTGGGAATGAGGGTCGCCAACTCCCCACCACCACCACCAAGTTGGCTTTTTCACCTCGAATAGCTGCAGGAGGACCTTCAGCCAGTTTTGCACGCCCCACCACCATCACACCTGCAGGCGCTGGAGAGAAGTTTCCCCTGCAGAATTTCTGCTTCTGGCAGAGCTTTTTTAATTACCCAAGAGAGACCAAAACAAAGCAAAAGTTGGCAGGTTAACAAGGTACAACTGAATTAAACTGCAGGAAGTGTTGCACTCATTGGTTTTCTGAGAACTGAGGGCCAAATGCAGTGGGAGAAGGAATTCAATGGGAGAAGAAGAATGAGAATTCTGCAGGCTGCGCAGAAACAGGGACCGTCATTCCCTCCCAGCAACACAAACCGTGTGGCCCTCATCCTCCTCTGGTGTCCAGGGGGGACCCAGCAGGAGGGTGGAGCTGGTAAAGCAGCACAACTTGTACCTACCTGCTGCTGAGTGGGTGGGTGAAAAAAATGACAACAAGAATTGTGTAGCAGGAAAAGCAGCTGACCCCCCCACACACACACACATACACCTTTCTTCGGTTGCCTCTGATCGCCTGCTTGAAATTACACCTCATGGTGAACTATTAAGATCGTAGAGCAACTTGCTCTTTTTTAAAGTCACAAGGGGCTAGTTCTCATTGTTCCAGAGGAAATGTGAATTGGGACAATGATACAGAAGCTCTGAACTCCAGGGGTGCCAACGTTTGGGAAGCTGGGAAGCCACCATCTTCTCCTACTTTTGAGCACCCTTTGCCTCTCACAGATCAGACTTGGAAAAGGTGGTTACTGGTCTCTTGCCAGCTGAGCACTTCTGCTATTGCCAGAGATGATGGTTAGCTCTCACTCGCCTCCAGACTTGCTTAAAACTTGTCTGAGGAAGTCAGAAGAAGTCAGAAGAAGACTGTTTGGCGAAATAAAGGAATACATTAGCCATTCTTGATATTCCTAGCATCAGATACAGGCCTTGAGTCAGTGAGTTTAAGTCATTAGAGAGAGGAAAATTGAATTAAAAATTCTTTTTAAAAATTCAATGCCTTTTCTATATGAGAGACTAATTCTGGCGAAATGTAAAATCAAAAGTCCTGATGATTTTTTGCTAGAACTACCTCAGAAGTAATGCCCGGGTATATTATATCATTATACTGGTTTCCCATTTCTTTGCATGCATTTCTTTAACAAAGGGGGGGGGAGAGAGAAAGCAAGAGAAACCAATCAGGGCTGGTGAGATGCTGCAGGAACCCCGACTTACATGGATGTTATAGCAGCAACCCTGGTAGGAACCCGTAACAGCCAAAGGGGCCAAGTGAAAATCAGACAATGGAGCCTAAAGGCAACATACAACATGCAGCCGGACTCTAATTGCATCCACACAAGGACATCACACTGAATTCAGTGGGACTAAAAAGTCTATTCAGGACTGCACCTTTTACACAATGTCTACATGTCCAACTTGCTTTATTGCCATAATTTCTTCTGAGTGATTCTGGAAACTAGTTTCGGGAGAGAACTGAGAGTTCTTAGTCAGCCCTGTCTCTTTTGCGGAGACAGACTACCCAAGTTCTCCGCAGGAAGGCCTTGAAGCGGATCTTCCCAGTGTCCTTCTGAAGAGGGAAAACACTGACTACACAGATAGATTACACCAGATAACATATACCAAATCAAGACTTCCTCTTCACATTAAAAATTTAATTTAGGAAAGAATTTTCCTTAGCTCTAAATAAGCGATTTAGTTTACTTTCCTTGTGCAGCTGTAATATTCTTGAGCTGATAAACAGATTGCGTTGATAAACAGATCAAAAGAATGAGGCCCAGAACACAACTTTAGTCAGGGCCTGAATTAGCACTCCCTACAATAGTTTCCAAGCCTCTCTGTAACCTCCCGCGGCCCATGTGACGTTAGGAGATGGCCACAAATTACAGTTTCCATAGTAATGTTGACCTAGTGTGCCATCCAAGGGAGTGTCTCTAAATTATGAACTCTACCACGGTATCTTTCCCCTTAACCACCGAGCAAAAACAGAACAATTAAATGTGCATATTTACAATTTACATTATTTATGGAAAGGAAGTTATCTGGAAGAGCTTATTACCATGTCTCTTATCTGTCATTCTGGAGTTGGAGACTTCCGGCACAATGTCTCAACAATGGCTTCTTACAGGAATCTGATATGCTGTTCAGGGCTTGGTCAGTTTCCTCTTGATTGGATGAATTGTCTGTCAGATAATGGAAGCAGAAATCACCCCATTCACAAAACACTGGCACACAGCCTGGGCATCCTTGGATAGGGCAAGAGAAGAGCTGTGGTGCCGTGAATTCTCCATGGTCAGTGTGGATACGAGTGTGCCAGGAGGACCTCTTGGATGCCGCATACAAGAACTTGGGTTGAGAAATTCCTGGACATTTCGGGGGTAGAGCCTGGGGAGGGGCCTCTGTTATGTATTGAAGTGTATATATAACTCGAGTCCCTCCTCCTCCGAAGCTTCCATCTTCTCCAGGGGAAACAATCCGATGCAGTTCCCTAACAAGAGCCGTATTTTCTCATGCAACATCCTTGATGTGAAAGCTCATTAAAGTGTCTCTTTTGCTGAGTGTCAAGTGGCAGCTGGCTTTTGGTGACCCCGGAGGGTTTTCAGGGCAGGAGGCACTCAGACGTGGTCTTGCCTTTGCCTGCCCCCCTTCAGGGAGCCTGGACTTCCTCCTGGGCGGTCTCCCATCCAAGTACTGACCAGGGCTGACCCTGCTCAGCTTCTGATAGCTGACCAGATGGGGCTGGCATCTGGGCTACGAACAGCTCCTTTGCTCTTGGATTAAAAGCAACATTTTAAAAATATCTTTTGATGAATTCCCCCCCCCTTCTTGATACTGTGGCTGCTGTTAGTCATTAAGCAAATTAGGTCAAAAGCACCTTCTAATGAAGAGCCCTGCCATTCTCCAGGGGCATTGGGAGCCACGATTCCTACAAACGGTCGCCACAAAGGTTTTCTTTATCAGACTTCTGAAAGTCTGTACAGATCTTTCTAAATATCCGTTCTGCTAAAGAATGTTTGAACTGGGTGTTTGGGGCATTGTGCCTTACAACTGCACCTGGGGCCTAACAGCCAGGAAAAAGGCAGGCCTTTATTGGAGTTGCCAGTGTACATATTTCTGGGTACAATAATCTGTTACATAATACTTGGAATGCCAAGTTTAAAAAATAACAACATGCACCTTCTGGTATTCTGGGTGTGGATCCAGTAGTTCCATCTGTTGGTGCAGCACACGGTTCACGCAGATGAAACCGCCTTTGACTGTGTTTGCTACGTCCTGGTTAATCGTGGGCCGATCCATTCACGCTTAAGCTTTGGACTTCTCAGTGTTAAAAGGACTCTCATGGATTTTCTGCAGGACTCCTCTAGAAAGCTAGCGGGGATCACCAGGGTGCCTCCTTTCAAGGTCACTCCCGTCACTGAGAATTCATGTCTACAGTAGGCTTGCAGATCACAGCTGTTTTTAGATTCTGGCTAGCTCCCATAAGAACACAAGAGCCCTGCTGGATCAGACCAATGGTTAGGGTTACCAGGTCCCTTGAAGATGCTGGGGGGGGGGGAGAACGTTACACGAGCCAGAAGTGTCCTCGCACAACATGGAAGTGACATTGTGTAACATGCCCGCATCACTCAGAAGTGATGTGGGCATGTCGGTGACATCGGGGGCCATGCTCTGGTTTTTGGGCAAAACTCTATCACAGGGCCTGCAAAATGGAGCTGTCCCACCAGGCCTTTGGAGCCGCCACTGCCGCCACCACTACTACCATCGCAACTACCGGCCCTACTATTAATAACATCTGATAACCATGGTGGAAGCCCTGATCCATTGGCCCTTGTGAGGACTGCCCGACCTAGCCTCTCCCAAATGAAGCAGACCAATAGAACTGAAGTAAAAACGGCAGAATTGCTAGCGCCTAAATATTATGCTTGATTTTAACAATGTTAAATACTATTGTATTATTATCTATTAGGAATTGTATTAAGTAATGAATTGTGTTTTATGTATTACTAGGAAAAAGGCCCGTTGTGGAAATAAATACAACGGCCTCTAGAAAGAGGCTCTGGGCGGGTGCCCCGGCCTTGGACACTCAGTGTCAATTTGCTGTGGCAACCTCAGCAGGGTATAATGACACTGAGTCCACCATTTTCTCCAGAGGAATTGATCTCTGCTACCTAAGGAACAGTTGTAATTTTGAGTGATCTCCAGTCCTCACCTGGAGATTGGCAACGATGGTTCCCCAGAAGGGAATGGTTGGTTTGGAGGGTGGAGTCTATGGCTTTGTACCTGTCTGAGGTCTCACGCCTCCTGAAACCTCACCCTCTCCAGGCTCCATCCCTCACATCTCCAGGAATTTCCCACCTGGAGTTGGCAACTCTATCTCCTTCCCAGCCAATCATCAACCTACCTTTATTTCCCCCTCACTCTTCAGCTTTCCACCCCCCACACACCTGCAGGCTCTCCCATGCTCTGAAGCCCTGACTGCTACGTCACATTGGCTGTCATATGGGGGCCACCTCAGCAGCATATAAGGATACAGAGCCCACCATTTTCTCCAGGGGAACTGATCTCTGCCATCTGGAAAGCAGTTGTAATTCTGAGTGATCTCCAGCCCTCACCTGGAGATTGGACACATTTTACCTCAGAACAGCAAAACTGTTCAGAATGTTAGAGGCAAAAGCCAATCAAGTCGCATATGCAAACAACCTCTGTGTTCCAAGGCAAAGGCCAATGAGGCTGCATATGCAAATGACCTCTGTGTTCCGAGGCAAAGGCCAATGAGGCTACATATGCAAATAACCTCTGTGTTAAGGGAGATTAGAACTTTTATTCTGCTGTAAGTCACCCTGAGCCGGCCTAGGCTGGGAGGATGGGAGGATGGGATAAAAATCAATAAAATCAATCAATCAATCAAATCGGCCTCAAACCATAATTTTGCCCAAAAACCAGAGTGTCACCCCTCAATGTCACCAATGTGCCTACATAACATTTGGGTGACACGGGCACTTCTGGCAATGTTGCTGGGGGGGGGGGAGCAAGAGCCCACAAAAGCAGGGATCCCCACCCCAATGGTCCATCTAGTCCAGCATCCTGTCTCACACAGTGGCCAACCAGTTCCTCTGGAGGGCCATCAACAGGGCATGGAGGCTGAGGCCTTCCCCTGGCGTTAACCTCCTAGCTCTGCGATTCAGAGGATTAGTTGCCTCTGAATGTGGAGGTTTCCTGCAGTCACCGTGGCTAGTAGTCATTGACAGACTTATCCTCCATGAATTTATCTAATCCGAATTCCACATTTTAATCATTCTCTGTGTAAATTAGTATTTCCTTTTGTCCACCCTCCTGAGCCTACTGCCCAGCAGCTTCTTTGGATGCCCTTGAGTTCTAGTATTTTGGGAGAGGGAGAAAAATTTCTCATTCTCAGATCTCTCATAGGGTTGCCAGGTCCTTACCTTCTGCTGGCGGGGGGCTCCAGCCTGCTCCCTTGGATTATTTGGCGCGTGTATGTGACGACATCACCGTAGAGTTTTTAGCCAAATGCTAGAGCATCCCCCGTGCGATGTGCCTGGCCCAATGACGTCATCTCCAGGTGATGTCATTGTGCTGGTTGTGGCAGGGCTCTTCAAGGGCTGGGCTCCCCCCACTGACCAGCTGACCACTGGTGGTTTGGGGGGGGGCAAAATCAGGGGAACCCCCACCCACATCAGGGAATGCCAACCCTACTACCCCATGCATAATTTTGTAAACCTCTGTCGTGTGAGCAAAAATTCTACTTTTTGAGCTACTGCCATTAGAGTTGTGAGCGAGAGATTTGGTTGCTGCATAAGTTAGTTTGCTCTGGAGCCATCCTTCCTGAGCCAAGACAGAAATGTGTCAGCCAGAGGCTAAAAAACTGTGAGCTAGCTCACAACCTCCTGCCAACCTAGCAGTTCGAAACCAAGAAATTGCAAATAGATAAACAGGCACCACTTTGGTGGGAAGGAAACAGCGTTCCATGTGCCTCAGTGTTTAGTCATGCCAGCCACATGACTACAGAAACATCTTCAGACAGTGCTGGCTCTTTGGCTTGGAAATGGAGATGAGCACCACTCCCTAGAGTTGGATTCGACTAGCTTTTGAGCAAGGGAAACCTTCACCTTTAGCTATCCCAAGAGACGAAGTGTAGGATGACAGAGGCAATTGGACCCAGACTATTTTGGAAACGGGGGGTATACTAGAAGCTCTGATATCCAGCACTATGTTAGTTAACTGGCATCACTCAGAATGCAAGCTGCTCCTGCTTGGCCACCATACCCATGTCTTTGGCCATGCATGTGCCCACTCCTGCTGGCCAGTTTGTTACGCCCAGCCACTGCTGGACTTCAGACAGTCAGTGCTGCCAAGATCCTTGCATGCCTCCCTCAGCCTTAGCATACCTTGATATTAACTCAGCTTAGAGGGATCACTGGTTGTGTCCCCCCTTAGTCGTCTTAAAAATCCCATCAAGAACTGCAGTCACTGATCTTTATCTATTTCCTCTTTATTAGATTTCTATCCCATGAGTTCGGATTGGCATAGAGCAGTTTTTCTAAATGTATGTGCATCTTTCGTGTGCTGTGGCAGGAAAACTACCCCAGTCCGCACTGGTTTATGTTTCAGTTTCCAAGGTCTCCTTTGCTGGCATGGGTGGAACTAACTACTTCTGAGAGGGCATCCACAGTAAACAAAAAAGTACTGGGTGTCCGTGTCCCAGCCAAATTATACTTTTGTAGCTTGATCATCATGCCCTGAATTGTCTCGCATCTCTTAAGAGATGATGATGATGATGATGACGACGACGACAACGACGACTACTACTACTACTACATGGGATTTTTACCCCGCCCACCCCCGAAGGGCTCTGATGGGGGAAAACACATAATTTGAACAAAGTAGGGAAACAAACTTAACCCTGAAAACTAGGACCAAGAACCTGAAAGGGTAAGTCAAACTGAGTAGGGGGCCAACAATGAAAACTTAATGTATAAATAATATGTAAAAATACATGTATTTATTTGTAAAGGATTAACAAGCATAGAGGGGCCCAATCACACCACATGCAAAAATCCAAAAATCATATATGGACAAGGGCCCTTATTGTTGGCCCTCTACCCAGTTTGACTTACCTTTTCAGGTTCTTGAAAAAACACGTAGCCCAGGGAGTTCCCCTCCCCAATACACCGCTATTATTGTATAAGCATTTTCTTGTTTTGTTATGTAAGGGCACAATTAACCTTTCCTGGGTTTTTTTTTTTTAATAGAGCAAACAGGGCCATCTGTCCTGAAGCGAAACTCTCTCCTTTCTTTCTTTGTGTTGGCAAGGGTAACCAGCTGAGGATTGGAGCTAAAACCACCAAAGCTATGGGAAGGAAGATTTCTCAGAAAAGGTCACATCTGTACATAGACAAGATAAGATGTTCTAAAAACCTACAGAACCCATCTGATCAGAGCCTGGAGTGGAACAGAAAAAACGATTATGCGTCTCACATGCATCAAAGAGTGGACTGTTCCATATTACCTTCGATCATCTGCAAAACCGCTATGTGAACAAACCATCAAAGCAAAACAAGTCAGCTGTATGCTTGACACGTGAGATCTTAAAGCCTCCTACCACTTAAGGCTTTTAAATATCAAGGCCCCAAGTACATAGGGTCACATCAGGATGGCGGTAAACAACTAAACCAAACAAGGCTTAATTCTCTGAGACTAATGTGAAAATACCCTTCCAAACAAACCATGAAAGCCATTACAAAGAATCACACGGCAAACTGGATTTAACCGTCCAGCTAGGATACTTGCAGCACTCTGAAGTGACACAGATAACATTGCTTCATGTTTTCCTTGGCTGCTGTGTATGCATAGAGGGCTTTCCATTTCTATACTGAAAGAAGGGACAGTGAAAATAATACTTCTGGGAAGAAGTGTGGCAGAACAGACCCGCTCTGTCCTGCAGGCCCTGTTCCACCCTGCCCTTCAAGGTTTCCCCCAACACCTGGTTTTTTTTCCTCTCTCAGGTAACCACTGCCACCACCTGATTTTTGTAAGGAACTGCCTGCTGGGAGGGTCAGGACTCCCAGCTTCCCTTCCAAGTTCTGAGGCCTTGCCTCTGTGTCTCCTGCTGCCCAGTACCTGGTCATAACCATGGGGACCGTTTACTGCCTTGCGCGCCCCAGAGGAATAGCCACTTGCCAACTGACTGCCTTCCTCCTGATGCTCCTTTTAAAATAGCGTGTCCAAGAGGGTGGAGGTCTATGTGATACAGAGAACCTCTACCAGCATCAAAAGTTATAAAGTATTTATTAAAAAGAAAATGTCCACAAGCGTACATTTAGCACAGCACCAGATAGGCTTGCCAACCCCCAGGACTGGGTAGGGCTCCCCCGATTCCAGGGGCTTCTCCCTGCTGTGGACCAGCTGGCCAGTGAGGGAAACCCTGCCCCTAAACAGGCCGACACAATGATGTCACCCGGAAGTGATGTCATTGCATCAGGGATGTTGTGCAGGGATGCTCTGTTATTTAGCCAAACTCTATGGTTTGAGGGCGAACAATCCATAGGATCGACATGAGATTAAATATTTCTCACACAAGGACAATCTTTTACAGTACCCATAGTAT
Source organism: Gekko japonicus (assembly GCF_001447785.1). Lineage (NCBI taxonomy): Eukaryota > Metazoa > Chordata > Lepidosauria > Squamata > Gekkonidae > Gekko > Gekko japonicus. The sequence continues at coordinate 16,815 of NW_015159850.1, forward strand.
GTTTTAACGTGAAATCTGAATGTCCATCACCCTCATTATCCTATCTGGGCATAATTTCTCTTCACTGCTGATAAGAGTCCTTGAATAGAATGCTATAGGGCTTCCCGGCTGGTTGGCAGCCTGTGGCTGAGGACTGCCCTGATCTCATAGGGCGATGTGTCACAGGCCAAAACAAGGGGCTGTTGCTCATCATTGTGGACGAGTACTCTGTCGGAGACCAGAAGAGCTTTGACGGCTTGGAATGCTGCTTGCTCCTTGTGAACCCAAGCCCACAGAGCTGTTTTGTCTAATAGCCGATGAAGAGGCTCAGTGATGGCTGCTTTCCCCGGTAGGAATGAGTGGTAGAAATTAAGAAGTCCTAAAAAGGACTGTAGCTCCTTCTTCGATTTCAGTGGGGGTGCTTTGCAGATTGCGGCAATCTTCTCTGGCACAGGATGGATGCCATCTTTGTCCAGGAGAAAACCCAAGAATTTGACCATGGGGATGAAGAATTCACACTTCTCCCTTTTTACTTGAAGGCCAGTCTTCTGTAAACGACTGAGCACCCTCGAACGTGGACAGTCAGTTCCAATTCTGAGGCTCCCGCTATCAGTACATCATAAAAATAAGGGATGAGGCCTGTCAAGTCCTTAAGAAAGTGCTCCATCAGTTCTTGGAAAATCCTTGGGGTGACGCTTACCCCGAACTGCAATCGGTTTACCTTGAAGGCGCTTCGATGCGTCACAATGGTCTGAGCCTTGGCTGTGGCTGTGTTGACAGGCAGTTGTTAATAAGAGTCTTGATGGGATATTATTTACCAGGTGATATTATTTACCTCCATGCCATGAAAACCTTGTTCCCATTTCCACACATTATATCTCTATTAACGGGACAGGGCATTTTCCTTCAGGTCTGTTGGCAACCCCATATGTGGAGACAGAGATTTATTCAGTACCCCACACCATTTTGTTCATCAGAACTGGTCCTCGGCTCCGTGTTAGCAGCACTTTAAAGAAGAAAAGACAAGTTTTCAAAGGGCCCATCACTTTTCCTTTAAAACGCTAAGCAGAGGTGCTAGAGGAGCGCTGTTCTACTTAACTGAAGCCCCTTTCCCTCCCTCACTTGGCTTCAGCCTGAATCAAGGCCACATGCACCTGTCATTTACCTTTAAAAGATGAACAGAGATCCATAACTTTTGTCATGCTTGTTTGGGTGTTAAGGTCTCCTGTGCAGTGTGTGTGAGGGAGTGCTCCGTTGGGCTGTCCTGGATGAAATTATCTGGCTTGAGACCTGGTTTTGGTACTGAAACTGCCGTGGTTTGCCTGGGCTGATGGTTTTCCTCAGGAGAGCGGCAAGGAGAACGGGACCCTACTGGGCCGCCCGGTGGCTTTGGACACCGCCAACCACAAGATCCTCCTGGACTGGCTGGCTAAGAGGAGCACCAGGGCCTCGCAGGCCAGGAGTGGTGCTGGGGCAGAACCGCCTGGTCCTGTGTGGTGCTTGTGGTGAGGGGTCCTGCAGAGTTCCAGCTTGTTCATCCTGCTGCATAACTGCTACAAGCCCACTGGGACAGGCTGGCCCAGAATCTGAAGTGCCAACTGCAGACAGATGAAATCTATCACCTGTCTGCAGATGGCACCCTACATGACCTCTCTTTTATACAACAGAGTCGGGTGAGGCAATGCATGTTCTGGAGGAGTCTCTGGGGAATGAATATGCTGGACTGGGGCCAGTAGACTGAATCCAAATGCAGACAAGACAGCCAGTCGAGGACTGAGGATTTGTCTTGTTCTTCACCAGATTGTGTTCCACCTCAAAGAGCCAATTGGAAGTCTGGGGATCTGTTTACAGAAGGAGGTTGTCACATCCCTGCCCACCGAGCATTCTGCTGACTGAGATGAGGAGCAATCTAGCCCAGTCCCTGATATAGTCCAGATATTAATGGGGAAGAGATACCAATGGAGGGATGACACAGCCTGGCCTGGCCACCAACCCTGTTTCAAGGGAAGGACCACTGAGGTGGAACAGCACTTCCTGATCCACAGAGCCAACAGTCCAGCCCCCCACCGCCACCCCAGGACACAGTCCAGCCAGCCCTTCCGACCATCACGGAGCCCCACTCACTGGAGACAGAGAGGAGGTTTCCAGAGCACTGTTAGGAGTGCAAGACTCAACATTGCTCCGGGAGGAGGGTGTGGCTTGGCTGGATCTTTTTGACCCTGCTCCAGTATTTATTCATTTAGGTTATTTATATGCCACTTTTCCAGTCTGAGAACCACCCATTTAATTACAGCTGTAAAACAATAAGGGCAAGAGATTACAATCCAATCTCAATAAACCCACAAATTAAAATGACGGTAGGAATTCATTTTATGAGGCCCTTCTAAATGAAAATGTTTCTAACTGTGTTCAAGAGGCCTGTTGTATGGATGCTAGAGGCAACACATGAGGCAGGGAGTTCCAAAGATTTGTGGCAGTTAACAGGAAAGCCCACATGTGGTTGTGGATTCCTGTTTAAGGACCTTTCTGAATGGCTTTAAAGAGCAGGTGGGCACATACTGGAGATGAGGTCCCTCAGGTGCCCTGGACTTTGTATGGGTTCCAGCAACACTCTGGTAGTTAATGCCACTGTCATAAAAGGAGAGTTACAGGCTTATAGTGGTGAAGCTCTATGAACGTTCTATACCCTGCATTTTGTACCAGTTGAAGTTCCCAGAGCATCTTTACAGGCAGCCCCACATAAAGTGCCTTGTAGATGTCCAGTATGGAAGTTACTAAGGCAGGTATGACTGGCCCCCAAATTCACCTTCCCCAGGAAAGCCACAGCTGGTGAAGCAGCCCAGACTAGGGAAATGTGCTCACCACTTGAAAACACATGAAAAAAGATATTGCCCAGTATGGCTCTTGGCTGCCTCCCACTGGATATTTCAGGTCAGAGAGGGCCACCCCAAGACTGCAGGCTAGTTCTTTCAGTGGCAGGACAACCCCACTCAAGGAAGGCTGAACCCTGGGTTGGGTTGCCAGCTCTGGGCTGGGAAATGAATGGAGATTTGGGGGGTAGAATCTAGGGAGGGTGGGGTTTAGGGAGGTGTTCACCTTCCAAAGTAGCCATTTTCTCAGGGGAACGGACCGTTGTCATCTCCTGAGGTCTCCAGCCACTACCTGGACATTGGCATCCCTATTGTCAGTTTTAGCCCAAGTACGCATCACTTCCATTTTGCCTGCATCAAGCTTCAGTCTGTTCACCCTCATCCAGGCCCTTCCCACCTCCAGAAAAAGGTTAAGCACACCCGCTGCTTCCTTGGACTCACATGGAAAGGAGAGATAGAGCTGATGATCTTCCCCACAATCACTCCGAGTGTCCGGGTGATCTCTTCCATCAGTTTCATGTGGGTATTAAGCAGCAACTGCCAACCAAGCAGTTCCAAAGGAAGAAATTGCAAGTAGATAAATAGGTACCGCTTCGGTGGGAAGGGAACGGCATTCCGTGCACCTCACTGTTTAGTCATGCTGGCCACATGACCACGGAAACGTCTTCGGACAACGCTGGCTCTTCAGCTTTGAAACGGAGATGAGCACCGCAACCCTAGGGTCGGATTCGACTGTCTTTTGAGCAAGGGAACCTTTACCTTTTTATTAAGCAGCAACGCAGACAAGCGGGAGTCATGTGGAACGCCATAAGCCAGTGGTGAAAGGACAGAACATAATAGGGTTGCTGGGCAGTGCCTGGCAACTGGTGAGTGGGTTGGGGTGGGCAGTGTCCTGGGAGAAAAATTAAAAAGAAAAATAAGGCCTCATCTACTTACAGGAAGCTCTTACCCTAGAGTTCCAGGCAATTCCTAGAGCTACCTATAAGTGACAAAGGGTAGCTCCAGGAATTGCCAGAAGCTGTCCGGTAAAAACTTCCTGAAAGTAAATGAGGCCTTATTTTTCTTTTTAATTTTTCTCCTGCTGTCTTTCCAGTGGCAGCAGGCAACAGGACGTGGGGGCAGCGGATGCTCCACCCGGCTGCCAGGGGCTTGGCAGCACTAGAACAAAAGTCCTCTAGAATAACCTTCTAGAAGCGACTCTCCAGGAGAGAAGAAACCCACTCCATCGACCCACCACCAAGGCCAGTTCCCTCCAGGCAGCCAGGATACCACAGGGGGACGGGAGTGAAAGCTGTGTGGTGTTTTAGGAGAGCCAAAAGGGATATGCAGAATGACCAAGGCACCCACACGGAAAAGCAGATTGAGAAGAGAGCTTGACTTTCAGTTTTATCCAGCAGTCTCAGGCAGTATCAGGAACTAAGCCACTACCTTATCTAAGATCTTTATCAAAAAGAACAGATGCTTAAATCTGATGGATCCAACAAGAGTTTAAGAGGCTGGCCCCTCTGCCAGAAATACAGAACAATGCTTGTTATTGTCAGCAAGCTGCCATTCTGTTTTCTGTGACCTCTGTGTACATATCCTTTCCCTGTTGCACCCGGCTTGGTTTCTATCATCCTGCTCCTGCGTTGGAATGCAAAAGATAACTGCTGGAGGTTGTGTGGGGGAGAAGATGCTGTAATGCTTGCCTATTGATTTTCCCATGAGTACTGCACCTGTGTTTTGTCTGATGTTCTGCCTGGTTCCCATGGACTGGGCGCGCAACCGTTTCATTAGCCCGCCAGCGGGAAAGCTATTCATTGGATCTGTATCTGTTTGAAGTTCCTTTATTATGCTTGACCTAACTGTGTATCCCCAGTTCTAACAAAGAACGTGTTTGAGTATGTCTTCAACGCTTTGAAATAAATTTTGCTTTTCTTGAAAACGTGGATTTATTCTCGATGCTTGGGGATCCAACAGTTATCTATTTATTTATTTACTTAGAAATATGTTACCCCACCTCTCCAGGAACCTGCCTGAGGCAGGTTACGAAATAAAAATAATAAAAACAAAACATGAAAACCCAACCCAGCATAAAAGCATAAAAACAAACCATTGGCAGCACAAAACAACAGCTTCCAGTTTAAAATAGTGGGGTTTTTTTAAGCCTGGGTGCACCTAAAAGAAAGAAATGTAGGTGCCACTACTGAAAGAGCCCTGTCTCTGGTTGCTCCCCGCCTCACCTCTGAAAGCAGAGCTTGCGAGGCAGATCTTAACTAGGTGTGTAGATAGTACAGAAGGAGATGATCCTTCAGGAACCCTGGCCCCAAGCCAATTAGGACTTGACAGGTAAGAACCAGCACTCTGAATCAGGCCCAAAAACAAATGGGCAGCCAGTGCAGATCTGTCTGGGGTGATACGATCCATGTATCCTGCCCCTGCCAATTTAGGCAGGGATCCAGTACGCATGTGGAGGATCTCAGGGCGTACAAATGTTGGGCCCATGTCCCCAGAAAATGCTTACTGAGTGCGTCCTGTTCCCGGTCAGGCTCAGTGTTAATTGGGCCAGACCCATGTTTGCCACGGGGGACATGAATCCCTGTGCAGCTCCACACCGTGCAGCTTTCGCATGGATGCTGAAGTCACCTGGGACCAAAGTCATGGAGGCTGTTGGGGAGAAGTGTGGGTGGATCCGGCAGAATCCTGAATTTGTCTCAGAAACCCAAATGTCAGCAATCAACACTCAAAGTTCAGTGAAGAAGTGTTACATGCAAAGGGTGATTTTTCTCTATGTGGATCAGTGAGGAACAAAGGGACTTTTCATTGCAATGTAAAAGGAGCACAGACCCTCTGGGTAAAATCAGCTGCTTGCAAAATTAACGACCAAAAGAACAAGTTTTATACAAAATGTAACAAATTGCATTTCTACAACATATGGGGGTGAGATTGTGATTTGGCAGCACATCCTGACTGGTTAAAGAGTTTAGAAATTCAGAGCATCCGAGTTAATTACTTACGTAGTTGCTTAGCTAGGTGTTAATCTGCGGCTGTGTGAAGCTGATACTTACGTAATTCCCTGTGTGCTCAGCAGGCTAGCAGATAAACTTTTCAGTTATAGAAACACACAAACGGGTTGTTCTCTGGCTTCAATACCTCTCTCCTCAGGAATGTCTCTGTTTCCTCTGTTTCCTCTGTTTCAGAGGCCTAATATTAGCTGCAACAGCCCCAAAATCAAGATGGTGTTCGTTTTGCTCCAGACAGACAAAACAGCTATAAATCATAGAAAAACAACAGCCATCGTAAAAAATAGATACATACATGTACACATGTCCTACACACGGAATAAACTGTTAGAATGACGAAGCTGAACTAGACCAAAAAAAAAAGGCCCCTGAGATCTGGGACAAAATAGCCCCCACCTGCAAGCAGCGAGATCTAAGCTCAGACTCCTCATGTGAGCTTGGATGACAGACATTGAGAAACTGATTATTCAGATCCAGTGGTTCCCTGGTATGACCTCCAGATTAACTCACAAATGTATGAGCTTCCACGTTATCTTGTATTCTTTGCATCTGTGTTCAGAAGGTGTGAGGCAAGTACTCACACCACAACCATTATTTTCAGGAAGATATTTTGAAGAACTGAGTCAAATTGAGGTGACAAGAGATGAAGTCCTAGACCCTATTGGAGAACTTAAAATCCAGTAGGTATCAAGGTCCTGATGGCATACACATAAGAGTTCTTAGGGTACTCAAATGTGAGATTGTTGATCGACTAACCGGCGTATGTAACTTATCAATAAATCCAGCCACTGAACCAGAAGCTTGGAAAGTAGCAAATGTTACACTGGTGTTTTTAAGCAGGGGTCCAGGTTGGAATAAGGATATTATGGACCAGCTAGCCTAACTTTTGTCCTAGGCATATTAGTAGGCTAATCACTAATAGAATTGTTAGACACATAGAGGGATGACGCCTGCTGAGGGGAAATGGCTTCTGCACAGGGAAGTCCTGTCTCATCAGCCTTTTGAAGTTTGGTGTTTTTTTAAAATATATTATATTTATTGGATTTTTATGCTTAATAAACACACATACATAAACCTCAACAAAACATACATTTTCTCAATACATCACATTGACCCAACAATTTGGTTGTACATAGACACATTTTAAGTTCTCTCTATTCTATACTAACCAACTATGATTTCATATTGCGTCACTCATGATCCTCACTGCTTGTTCTATTCAGCCTAATTGTCAACTACCATACCTGCTTCCCTACCATTACTCCATCTTTCCTATCCATATATCAGAATAACATAAATGCATCTGCTATTTTTCTTTTTAATCACTTATAGTCATTTCATCTGGTTTTTTGAACACACAATCAGCTTACATATTCACATCTTATTTTCAGCATCATAATTAGTACCTGTCACTCTATTCGTGGGACTCTTTAAAGGCTCCCTAACATAAATACCATCACAAAAATAATTTATATGACAAAATAATAAGCATACTAATCTTAAACAATTTAGTCATCATATTACTACTAATACGACTCTCGCCAACCCTAAATTTCATTTTCACTTAAATTGTAATGATGCAACAAAAATAAAACTACAAATACCAAACTACATACACCTACCTATAACCCTTCTCCTATCGCACCATCACGATTTTAAACATTACAGCCATCTTTTTAAACATTACAGCCAGTCAACTACTACCTATTGCCCTAATCCCAGACAAAAGTACCATCACAAAAATAAATTATATACCGATAAAACAAACATATTAATACTACAAATATTGGGTGGCCAAAGTATTTGAGCTTCAGTTTCATTATCTGGCCTTCCAGGGAACAGTCTTGGCTTGTACCCTATTTCAATCGTATCATAACATCCATGTCAATTGTGGTTACAGGGTCCATCCCAAGCACTACTTTCTCTTCTGTAATGGCGTTACTGGGATTGAGGTGTTTGGTAGTGCCACTCTTGACACTACGTCTGCAATGAGCATTTCCTTGCCAGGAACATGTTGGAGATTCACATCATATTTCTGAAATTGGAGTAACATGTGCTGCAGACATGCAGGTGTTTGTCCAAGAGGTTTGGAAAATATTGCTTCAAGTGGTTTGTGGTCTGTCTGTACCATTACTTGCACCCCATGGATGTACTGGTGGAATTTTTAGTGGTAAATACTATGGCTGAAAATATGTCGTCGAAGGCTTTCACGGCTGGAGTTCATTAGTTGTTGTAGATTTTCCGGGCTGTGTGGCCATGGTCTTGGCATTGTAGTACCTGACATTTTGCCAGCAGCTGTGACTGGCATACTCAGAAGTATAACACAGAAAGATGGAGTATGCTCTGTGTCAATGTGAGAAGAAAAATGGTAGGCATTTTTCTTCTCACACTGACACAGAGAGTACTTTATCTATCTGTGTTATACCTCTGAGGGTGCCAGTCACAGCTGCTGGTGAAACATCAGGTACTACAATGCCAAGACCATGGCTTAGCACTATCAACTGCCAACATTGCCTCCAGTACATGCAAAAGGCATAATCCGAGCGGCCAGATTATAGGCTAACCTTTGGAAGAAAGCCCTAACATGCTCTGAAATCTTCTGCCTCAGAGGAGCAGCTGCAAATGATCACTTGTAAGTCACCAGGCTTAACGGATCAGCCATCGAATCCGCCTTCGATGTCATCGATTCCATCAGTTCCAAGGCTGGTTCTGACCGGTTACTGACCCGAATCTACTGAGCATTCTTGATGTACCCCAGAGCCTCCCCTCCAAGAAGGCAAGGTAAAAACCAAGCACTGTGAAAAGCACTGTGAGAAGCATCAGTCAGTTCTGAGACACTCTCCACCCAAGGCGACCCTGTCAGTTCCACCCATTCTGACTTCTTTGGTTCCGACACCTGCTCTACAGGACTTGCCGCCTCCTTGAACACCATCTCCACACCTACAGTCCCCAGCCCCGTCGTTGCCTGAAGGTGAAGTCGAAATGGCTACGGAATTCCAGCTATCTCCTCGGATCCAGTCTTGGTTCCAGAACCCATGCAACTGGCCCCTTGGCCCTACATGGCACCTTTGCCTCACCGGCAGCAATATCCCTTTAATTATCCTTCCCCCTTCCTGGAGGAATGGGGCAATTTCCCCAGGTCTTCCCGAACTGAGCCAGCTCGTCCTTCTGGGCTTTGCACATGCACCGTGATGCCGACCTGGACCATCTCAGCCCCCCCCCCCGAGCAGGATCCCCCACTTTCCCTGACTCTGAGGAGGAAGGTACAGTTTGCCTGATTATCTGTACAGCATACAGATAATCAGAGCTTCATCGGACAATATTGAATCTATATTTCCCACCATTTTGTCAGGGGATAGATCAGATGGTTGATCAGAACTCTGTTCCGAAGGAATCCCTCTCTCTACCTGGCTTCGGTCAGTATCGAGATCCTGGAGGTGTGGCCTGGCAGAGATAGCCTGACTGAAGGATCTCTCGAATCTGACCAGAAGCCAGGAGGTGTGAAGAACTCCTCCCCCCTCCCCTCTCCATTTCAGTGATCAGGGACATGGAAGGTATGGCGGTGGGATAAGGTACTGGAAAGGAAATGCTTCCTCTCTTTCCAACCTTCATCCCATCCCAAGGCATGTTGGTAATGGGGCTGGGAAATTAACCCTTTCTCTGACACTGATGCTGTGCAATGCTAGGTCCATCAAGAATAAGACTGCTACACTGCACAGTTACTTTGCAGCACAAAAAAGTGGACCCGTCATGTGACCAAGACCTGGGTGAGGAAAGGTGAAACGGTCACTTTGAAAAAACTGATCCACCCCATGGCTTTTGGTCCTCAGTCCTGTACAAAAGTTCAGGGGGTGGCGATGCTCATTCGAGAGTATTTCTCCTTCAGACCACTCCCCGCCCCCGAGATCTCCGGCACGGATTGTGTTGGCCTAGCATGGGGTACTGAGGAGAGTGTAGCTATCTGGCTGGTGTACCAACCACCTAACGCACCAGCAGATACCTGCCAAACCTGTTGGAAGCTGTAGCAGACTGAGCCTTGAGTTCCCCAGACTTAGTTCCCACATCAAATCGGTTCTTTGGTATATACCTTAGAGCTCAGGAGGATGAAACGGGAACTTAGACAGCTAGAGCGAGTTTGGCGATGGACTCATGATGAACCTACAAGAACATCTTATAGGACATTTATGAAATCCTATGAGGTGGCAGCAAAAACAGCAAAGAAAGAATTTTACGTGGCTTCCATTGTGCCCACTAGTTCTCATCCAGCACAGTTATAGAGAGTAATTTGATCATTAACCTCCCTCTCAGAGGGAACCCAAAAAACTAGAAATTTGGAAATCAGCTGTGAGGAAATCTTGTCACTCCTCCAGGAACAGCCTGCCAATGTTGATACAGTATGTGAACTAGAGGCCCCTTGGTCGCCTTTGGATTTAGAATTGATTCAGCTGACTCTCTCAAGACGAGGTCAACAGAATTCTGGGTGCTGTTAAGCCCACCACTTGCCTCCTATACCTGTGTCCATCATGGCTGGACATGGAATTTGGGTCCCCCTGGCAAATATTATAAATCTATCCCTGAGCTCAGGGATTTTCCCAGGGGCTTTGAAGGAAGTGGTGGCGAGGCTGCTCTTAAAGAAGCCATCTTTGGATCTTACTGATCCATCCAACTACCACCCAGTTTCTAATCTTTCATTCCTGGGCAAAGTAGTTGAGAGAGCAGCAGCCGAACACCTCCAGACATTTCTGGATGACTCCTCAGTCCTTGGTCCCTTCCAATCCAGCTTTTGCCCTGGCTATGTGACGGAGACAGCTTTGGTCACCCTCACAGATGACCTCCATAGACGCCTGGATCAAGAATCCTCAGCACTGCTGTTCTTGGATGACCTGACAGCAGCTTTTGACACAGTCAGTCATGACCTAATGACCCACCACCTCGCTGAGGTGGGGACAGCCCTAAAATGCTTTGTCTCATTTCTCCATGGTCAGGGACAAGGGTAGCACTTGGGGAGAAGGTTTCAGCACAACATCCTTTGGTGTGCAGTGTCCCCCAGGGGGCAATCCTTTCCCCAATTTTATTTAACATCTACATATGCCCTCTCGCCCAGCTGATATGGAGCTTTGGGCTGGGATGTCACTCAGCTGTATCTGTTGATGGCCGGCCAAATACCACCCCAGACAATCTGGCTAGGGGTCTAGAGGCTGTGGTTGGTTGGTTGAAGCAGAGCCAGCTGAAACTAAATCTGTCAAAGACGGAGGTCCTGTGGCTGAGCCAGGGAGATCCCAGGCTGGGATGGCAACTTCCAGCCCTTGACGATGAGCCATTGACACCAAGGCCACTTGTGAAGAGTTTATGAGTGATTCCGGATGCCTTCCTCTCAATGGAGGCCCAGATCACAAACATTGCCAGACTGGCATTTTTCCACTTACGCCAAGTTTGGCAACTCGTTCCCTTCCTGTCTCACTTCAGCTCTCTCACCCCAACTTAGCCACAGTGATCCATGCAACAGTCACCTCTTGGCTAGACTACTGTAACTCCCTCTACACAGGGCTGCCATTGATACTGAACTGAAAACTTCAACTGGACCAAAATGTGGCTGCACATTCCATCTAGAGCCCAAATACAACTGATGCTCCTCCAGTTGCACTGTCTCCAAGTTGAATACTGGATGAGATTCAAAGTTTTGGTTGTAACTTTCAAAGCCCTACATGGTCTGGGACCAACATATCTTTGGGACCGTTTCTCCTGGTTCACCCCGCTCAGAGAGCACTGTGCTCTATGCGTAACAGCTTTCTGGTGGTTCCCAGCCCCAAAAGTATTCGTCTTGCCTCAACCCGGGCCAGAGCCTTCTCAGCTTTGGCCCCACCTTGGTGGAACACTCTACCAGATGAAATCTGGGTCCTGCAGAATCTTATTCAGTTCCACAGGGGCTGTAAAACAGAAATGTTCCGCTAGGCGTACAGCTGATGTGGCGAAGTGAAGTTTCGATCTAATTTGGCTTCCTCCCAGCTCTCCCCCCTTGCGCCATTCATTGCACTGTGTACCAGCTTTATAAATGGCACAGCTTGCACAACCTCATCTGGATAAATTATGTGTTCAGTGCCTAATGATGCCATCTGATTTTAGTTTGATTGTTATTATGCTAAATAGTTTTAATAATTATGATATTGTTTTAACTTTTTGTACCCCATCCTGAGCCATACTGTGCAGGGGACAGCAAGCTAGAAGTCTAATTTAAAAAAAACCCTAAAAACATTATTTATTATCCGTAAACCATGTTCCCTTTTTATTTATATTTTATTTTGGGGATTTATATCCCGCCCTCCCCGAAGTCTCAGGGCGGCTAACAAAGAGGCACAAGTGCCGAAGTTAAAACAGATAAAAACAGAATAAAACAACACAACACTAAAGTGTCGGTACTCTAGATGTCACAGAATCAGTAGTTGCAAGATGGGGGTCTGGTAAAAGTTATTAATTCCAGGCCAACAGCATACCTCCTAGCAACACAATCATCCCATCTTCATCCAGGAACGTTTCGCACCCCATTTAATATCTGCACAATTGATGGTCGAGGTGCAATATGAGGGGTAACAACGGTGGAATAGTGGTGGCGGCAGCTCCTGCTCAAAAGCCTGGCGGAAGAGCTCCATCTTGCAGGCCCTGCAGAACTGCGTAAGGTCCCGCAGGGCCCGCATCTCCTCCAGGAGCTCATTCCACCATGTAGGAGCCACCACTGAAAATGCCCTGGCCCTGGTAACAGCAAATTTGATATTCCTGCGGCCTGGGATTACCGGGAGATTTTGACTCCCTGACCATAGTGCCCTTGGGGGAACATGTGGGGAAAGGCGGTTCCTTAGGTAGACTGGACCCTGGCCATATAGGGCTTTAAATGTAAGAACCAGCACTTTGAAGCGGATCTGGTACGCCATTGGCAGCCAGTGCAGCGCTTTCAGCACAGGCTGAATGTGCTCCTGCCTAGAGAGACCCATCAACAGCCTGGCTGCTGTATTTTGCACTAGCGGATTTGCGACAAAGGCAGCCCCATGTAGAGAGTGTTACAGTAGTCTAACCTCGAGGTGACCACTGTGGCCTGGTCATCACGGTCAAGGAAAGGGACCAACTGCCGAGCCAGTCGAAGGTGGTAAAAGCCTGACTTGGTGGTGGCTGCCACCTGGGCCTCCATCATTAAGGAGGAATCCAGGAGCACACCCAAACTCCTAATTTCCGACGCTGGTGCCAGGGGCGCCCCACCGAAGGTCGGGAGAGGGAGCCCCAGCCCTGAACTGATCCAACTCAGACCCAGGACCCCTGTCTTTGCCGGGTTTAGTTTCAACCGGCTCAGTGGAGTTTAGTTTCAACTCCGGGTTTAGTTTCAACTCTGGGGTGGAGTCCGACTCGGCTTGCCGTGCCCCCTCGAGAATTTACCAAATGTATGGCAGTGGTGGCGGCGTACCTTAGATCCCAGGGCTGCTCTGTCTACCTATTTCTTGATGACTGGTTGATTACTGCCTCATCCCAGGAGTTTCTTCAGATGCATGACTCCATAGTCCTGGACACACCACGACACCTAAGTTTACTTGTTAATTCCAAAAAAATCAAACTAACACCAGCTATGTAGGGTATGTTGATTGGTTGTATTAGACTCCACTGTAGAGAGAGCTTTCCTTCCCGAGGACAGAGAAGCCCTGGTCTTTTATCTCACTAGGCAACATTACCAGTCAGTCCTCTTTTTTCAGAAGCCAACTAGGCCTTATGGCTTCTACCACAGCCACAGTCCTGTATCCACGCCTTAAAATGTGAGCCCTACAAAACTGGTTTATCAGAAAGTTCAATCCTGCTGTGTACGCTGCGTGATACAACAGTGCTCCTGGTGGGTGCAGGAGCACAACTTGTCAGTTGGGGTCCCTTCTGGTCAACAACAGCCTAAGGTAACCATTACTACAAATGCCTCTCTGGAGGGCTGGGGGGCACATTGGGGATATTTTTCTATTCAGGATAGGGGGCTGCCCTCTGAGAGGGGACCACACATTTCAGCTTCAGATTTATTCGGTCTATGACCAGGACAGATCAAAATATCAAAAGATTTACAATAAAGTAAATAGAAGAATATAGAAGTTCAATCCTGCTAACACTATAGTTGGAATTTACTAAAATTTAAGGTCCATACTAAGGGTGTGCACCCAAAAAAAATTCAGTATTTTTCATGATCGGATATGCCAAACCTGAAAAATATCAGTATTTGCCGATATTCCTGAATCCCAGTATCAGTAAAATACTTGGGTTCGGGAATGATCAGTACTGCCAAATTTATTCAGCTCAATTATACCCTATGGGGATCATCCCCATAGGGTATAATACTCCCCCCCCCCCAATCCCTTTGAGGAAAGCAGGCTTTAGACTGAGGGGGTTTAAAATTTAAATTGCCCCCTCACTGGAGTTGTACTGCAGAGGCGGCACTCTCCCTTCATTGAAGGGAAGGCAACTTGCCGTGCAAGAGCGGGGAGGCAAGTTAAATGCCTCCCTGGGACTTTCCCAGCCCGCCTGCTTTGGCAGACAGGCTGCGGAAGGCCAGGTGAGAGCAGTGAAGCAAGTTAAACACCTCCCCAGGTCTTCCCCAGCCCTCCCGCCGAAGTGGATGGGCTGGAAAAGGCTGGGCGAGAGACGGGAGACATGTTAAATGCCTCCCCGTGCCTTCCCCAGCCCGCCCGCCAAAGCAGGTGGGGAAGGGAAGGTGTTTAAATTTAAAACACTTTCCCTTGCTTCTGGGGCTCGTGCCGCCTTTGTGGTGCGACTGCTTGACCAAGGGAAGGTATTTAAAGTTTAAATACCTTCCCTTGGCTGGGGTGTCGTGCCGCGGAGGCAGCAGGAGCCCCAGAAGCAAAGGAAAGTGTTTTAAGTTTAAACATCTACCCCCAGCAAAGGGATTCCCCGAATGAATGCAATGAATGTTCGGCCAGCTGAATCAGATTAGAGAATCTGATTCGGCTTTCAGCATGCCCGAAGAATGCCGAATAGGCATTATTAGGTGGGGGGGTTTTTTTGTTCATCTGAACTGAATGCACATCCCTAGTCCATATATAGAATATCCTGATGAATTTTACAAGTTGCTGACATTTCTTTTGCACAACTACTTTTGATTGGAGACACCTTCCAGGTCAGGTGGACAGGCACCCTATTCTATGCCTTTTCCTCCATTTCCCTTGATCACAAAGGTGTTAAGATTCAGATGTAAGGGAAGTGGTGTATCCTAGTGACCCCCTTCTGGCTGAGGGAAACTTGGTTTCAGACTGTCTTGACAGAATCCCAAGGGAGGTTTATACACTTTCTGGCAGTCCTAGATATGCTACACAAGGGCTCGATGCTACACCATGAAGTGGGCCGTTTACTCCTAACAGTCTGGTTACTGAACCCACAATGGAAAAATTCTTGCACCAAGTGAGCAAGGTCTTCCTTAACACTAGGAAGCCCTCTGCTAGAGATTGCTATTAAATGGAAGCAACTATGGGCAGCCTCCAAGGGCATTCCCACAGATTCCTGCCTCCTGCCATTAGTAAGAGCTCTTAAGACCTCAGGGCTTTCTGTATCTTCCATGAATAGGCACTTAGCAGCCATCTCTGCTTCCCATGTTATGGTAGAGGGGAAAACCTTGTTTTCTCACCAGTCCTCGTGTCTATTCCTTAAAGGATTGTCTAATATGTTCCCCCCCTGCTGTCTATAGTTCTCCAGTGGTCATTGACTCTGGTTTTGAGACAATGTCATCACCTTTCAAACCTGTGGCCTCTTCTTCTTTAGTGGCCCTATTGGTGAAAGTCCTATTTCTGGAAGCTGTTACTGCTGTTTTTAATAGCAATGATAAACCTGCACCTCTAAACCAAACCTTTTTGTATGCAGTTTCCCTGCTGTTTTCATGTATGCCTCCTAACAAGGACTGGCACTGACTCTCCCCAGGGTTCTCAATCTCACTGCTTCTTCTGGGAGAGAGCTCTTATTTCAACTGCATTCAGACTGTCTCTGGAGTCATACTTATGTGACACAATTTGTAGCAAAAGCCAGTGTGGTCTAGTGGTTGGAGTGTTGGGCTGGGAGACCCAAGTTCAAATGTCATTCTGGCAGAAAACTTGCTTGTGACCTTGGACCAGCACATTCTCTCAACCTGTCCTGCCTCGCAGGATTCTGGAGAGGATGGAATGGAAATGTATAAAAAGTTATAAGTAAGGATGGTCACGAACTGGCTCATGGACTAAAGTTCATGATGAATTTTAGGCAGCTCATGCTTTGTGAAGCTAAGGTTGTGGCAGGTCAACCAGCATGAACTTTGCACGAACTTTGCACGAACTGGATGCTCCTGCCAGTTCCAGACAGACTGTCTTCCCTTAAACAGAATGTTTACTAAACTTCAGAGCATGGGGGAAGGCGGAATCCTCCAGGAACACTGTTGTCAGTTTCAAACTACTCATATCATTTTCAAGAGAGGTCCCCTCCCCCTTTGTAGGGGTTCCTTTCTTGCACAGAGCTTGCAAAATACCACCCCCCTTGCTTGGATTTCCGATGCTGTGCTTTGAGAACAGTACTTTTAAGCTTGCAGTGCCAGTGGCACAGGCTCTGCTGGACACTCTGTGACTGCACCAGGTTTGACTGGACACTAGTACATTGCACTGGTTCTGCTGGGCTTCCAAACCCCCCCCCCCCCGCTTGGATTGTGATAGAGCTGGCATTTTATCCTCATAACAACCTTGTGGGTAGGGTTGCCAACTTGAGGCCTGGAGATCTCCAGCTATTGATTCCCAGACTGCAGAGATTAGTTCCTCTGGAGAAAATGGCTGCTTTGGAGAGCAGACTCTATGTCATTATAATCTGGCTAAGGTCCCTTCCCACCTCAAACCCTGCCCTCCCCAGGCTCCACCCCCATATCTCTAGGAATGTCCTAGTGCAGAGTTGGCAGCCTTATTTGTAGGGTATCTGGGGCTGAGAGAAGGGCTTTGGCCCCAGGCTATTAATGGCCCTTTGTATGAAACATACTGGTCTGGCACCTGGGCCTCCTGAGCCATGATCAGCAGATTGTCAGCCAAAGCTGTATATGAAGATATGTTAGTCCAGGACTCCATCCGCTACACGCGTCTTCTCTTCAGTCAATTGCGTGATTTAATTGAGCCGGAATTCTACCACCCTCCATTAGAGACTGGTATGGCTGACAGGAATAATTTTATCCGGGATGTATGCCAAAGGGAGAAGAATTTACGAGAGTTCTTGTGCAATGTAATCCAGAGGATCATTTTGCTGTATTTCCTTTCTTCAGAGCACAGCTGTCAGCTGCAAGGCCAAGAGGCTTTGAAGCATGGAAGATTGCTCTCATCATCCTGGCTGCTGCCTTCGCGGCCACTGTTGCCTTGGGCATCCTGGCTTACCTGTTTCAGGAAGGTAAATATTGTGTATCTATTTCATTTGAAGAGCTGCCCTCTCAAACCCAGATCTGTCCTTGTGCTCCCCAAGATCCGAGCCTCTTGTCCC
Organism: Gekko japonicus; assembly: GCF_001447785.1. NCBI lineage: Eukaryota > Metazoa > Chordata > Lepidosauria > Squamata > Gekkonidae > Gekko > Gekko japonicus. The sequence goes on from NW_015159850.1 coordinate 34,171, forward strand.
CTTCCCCTTCCACAACTCCTGCATGCTGTATTTATTTTGCTGCTCATCTTGCCTTCCACCAGTTTTGTATCAGTATCAGAGCGTTTTAGGATTAGGGGATGCAGAATATCACTCCAGTCATGGTCATGGGAAAACAACAAAAGCAGACCACTCACGGACAGCCTAGGGGACTCTTTAGGGGTGCACAAAATATTAATTTGTACATTAATCAAAAGACAAAGCCCAGCCTGATGATGGCTGAACAAGCCCAGAGAAGGCACAGGATATTGAAAGCAGTTGAAAACCAGTTAAAGGAGAAACCAGAAAGGGGGGATCGCCTGCTGAAGACCTTGGCGTCTTGCAGAATATGGGAGGAGGAAGAGGAGGAGGAGGGAGGGGGCAGAGGATGCGATTTTCACATTGTTTTTCCCTTCCATAATTCCTCACATTTCCACAGCTTATTAAATAGAATGTTTAATCTCACAATGGATGTAATCATAAATGTTGAAAGAAACAGCTCAGGTTAGCTCATCGGCCTATATCTGCTCTTAATTTTGCTTACAAGAAAGTCGCCACAGTATTAGCACAAAATCATAGCAAAATATGTATCTTCTGGTTTCATATCATTGCAAAATGTAGTTCATGTATGTAAAGTTAAAAATGTGAAAATGATAAAAGGAGCGCCTGTAGCTTTAAGCCATAGATTCCCTCAGTGCCTGTTGCTAGGCAGAAACAGCATCCCAGACTGGGTTTCAGTGAGTAAAAGGCATGTGGAGGGGTCAAGGCCCTTTCCAAGCCTATTTTGGCCTTTGAAGGATGATTTATTGGAACCAGGCTTGACTACGTCTGCCTGCTCCAGGATGGGAAATCCCTGGAGATTTTTGGGTGGCGTCTGAGGAGAGCAGGGCTTGGAAAGGGGAGTAGGATTGCCAGGTCCCTTCCTCATCCGCCCACCGGTCTGCCAAGGTCAGTATCGTCTCCTCTGTCTGGCAGGGGTTCTATGGGGTCTCGAGCAGGGGTATT